>NW_018108299.1:91702-98147 GCF_000183805.2 Loa loa | reverse complement strand
TATTTGAAGACTAAAACTTATCAGCTACTACACTTTGTACACCTGATGGCACCTTTAGTTCTTATGTTATGCTGTAGCCTAATGAGAATAAGGTATGCTGAAAAAAGAAACGCTGTTGAATTACTTTAAGCTACTACATTAAATGCAAGCGGGCACAAATAGCGTTATGATTTTTAACTGAATGATGGTTTAGCTTAAATACTCAGCCTTAATCCATACTTCATTCAGTTATATATTGAGAAACGAGAACAGCAGTCGAGCCGAAAATAGAGAAGGAAAGAAAGTAAAATTTACGTCACATCTGACAAGCTCCTAAATTACTGCGTTTTGCAACTTCCAATATAACACCATGAACTAAAAATTATAGTAGCTTACCTCTGCAAGCACTGTCTTTCGGTGTTCGACAAAGCGCTACCTGGATTTGTGATACACTTCGTCAGACATCTCTCCGATAAGTCCTCAAATAGGTATATAAGTTTTATGATAAAACTGATTCATTATAGATCTTATGATAAAATTGCTTCACCATTTCCCCTTTGTTCCGTAAAATGAAGAAACAAGGATCAATCTTCTTATAAAACCTGGTAATTATTGAAATTTGTGAATCAATGAGTAAAGTAAACCACAGCAATTCCGAAAATCCCGACAACATAAAGTGATAGCGAACTTACAGTAATCATATTCTGGGCATTTAGAATAGCAGCTTGTTGCTTAACACCAGATATCAAAGTTTTCTGCTGTTCAGGTGTTAGCTTTTTTAAAGATTCTACATCTAATACGTGCTCCATTACAATCGAAATAAATGAAGATTGAGGAAGGCACCTGGAATTTTGCTTTTTTTTGAACCAATAGTCTCTGATTTTCTAGATTGCTCATCTCCAAGACAAATTATAGTAGGCATATCAGGAAGACGCAAAAGTACAAGAAAATCGCTTAACCATATCTCACACACCATAACAACCACAACACCAGCCTACCAAGTAGACATCAGGGAGAGATCTTGCTCATCAACGAGCACCCATTATTCAGAATATATCACTTTGATTGGTCTTGACAGTGGTGCCCCTGTTGTGAGTGGTGTTAAGAACCGTCGATGGAATGGTCTTAATTTTGTCCGCTTGAGTTTTTAAAAAGTTTTCTAACATTGTTCATTTGATTATTTCCAGATGCTACTGGAACGTGTCTTTCGTCCGTTCGGCGCAGTAGTCATGTCTGTACGCAATAACTGCCCATGGCATCGAAGTAACTGGCGACCAGTCTACTTCTCTTTTTCGGTCAAGTACAAGCTTAAATACAGTAAGTAATTGCTTGGGTCGAAATGCATGAGACTTTAGCTTCAGGTAGTAATAGTGAAACACCTCACCAACCACTGTTACTGAGAGCAGCTAAACTTAATCTTCGTTGCATTATGTATTTTTGTAGTTAGTTGTGGAACAAAGCCGCTGTAATATGCCCTTTACGTACAGGAAATCATGCCGAAGCGAATAGCATAACTGCTTTCCCTCTGGGTTTTTTTTTCCTGATCCCTTATTTTCGACACCATTTTAAAAGCTTGTAAAATTTCTTTTCAAGTAATGGAACAAAATTGTTTGGTACTAGTAACTTTTCCAATTTTTTAGAGTGATGTCACTTCACTCTAGTTTAGATACACCTGAAGCGCTGATGAAATCAAGGAACGGTCGATGCCTTTTAATGCGGAGAATTTTGCGAGAAAAGCCGTTTCTCGGCTGGAATCATCAGTGCACTCCTCGCGAAGAACGGCTACAGTACCCCTTGTGACTGCGCAATATTGTACAGACTTCTTCACCCCATTGTTCCTAGACGTTTTGTGCTGTAGAATTTCCAGTTAAATTCAAATTCGAATCCGGTGGTGGGAGGTGAATATGGAATCTTCTAAATGTTAGTACTTAATACTTAGAAAACCTTCTCATGTGTAGCAAAATGAAGCAAGGCCGTGAGACCTGACATATAGTGACGTTTATACTTTCCTGTTATTTCTGTTTTATTGCTTCCGAAACCAAGGTAATAAGCCTAGAATGAAGAGGAACAACATTTCATTATTCTTGACGAACCATGCAATCGCACTTCATAATCAGTTATCACCTTTCCAAAAATGCTTGGGAAATAAGTAAAGAACACATACTTTATCAAAATGATTAAAAACAGATAACAGTGATTTCCATGAAGCTAAACACGAAAGGAAACTTTCCAAAAAGATAGGTAAGAGTAAAGGTGGAATCAATTACAAAGATCTCTAATATAAAATTGAATATAAATAAAGAAATGAGGCTATGCAAATAACATAAAATCATAATACTTCACAATTGTGATGAGGACAACAGATTCACGCAACATGAAGAATAGAACAGAACGACGGTAAAATTCATGCGGTTGAGAAACGCTTAATGTGTTATTTGCTTAATATGATGTAGATGGATTCAGGTCAGACTGAGGAGAAAATGCTTCATAAATCTTTGATTCCTGAACGATTTTGTTCAGTTTTCAATTTTCGATAACATGCATTAAACATAACAAAGCAGTGTAACAGTGGGTAGGTAACAAAGGGCTTTGTCAGTAGGGAGCTGATCGATCGCCGCGTCCTCGTCCACCACCACCTCGCATTGGTCCAATGCCACTATTACTACCACCAGGTCGAGGAGCATGACATCGATTGCATTCTTGCCGGAAACCAAAATTAGTGTTACCACAGCCATCGCATGACCAATCGTTGGGCCGTGGCTCCGTATTAGCTCCAGTACCCGAGCCCCGCCCTGAAAATTTTCCGCATCCAGGTAGGCATTAGTGTCTAAATACAACTCTGGAAACTTCCTGATTTATGTTGGATTTATAAAAATTAAGGAAATAAAGAAAAACGTATCAAATTGTAAAATGAAAAGTATTTCCCATAATAAAAACCTCTTCCACGGCCTCCTCTATCGCTACCTCGACTACCTCTATCACCACCACGGCCACCTCTCCCTCCTCCACGACCTGAAAATATGAACACTGATTTACAAACCGTACCACAAATCATATAAAAAAGGTATAAAACATACTTGAGAAATACTGAAATGCTGAACTGTCGAGATGTTTAAAAACAATGCAAAATCTCAATGATCTTTCAAGAAAAAGCTTACTATCTCTTCCATAATCATCACGTGGTCCACCGTATCCACCCCGGCCCCCTCCACGTCCTCCTCGGTCGCCGAATCCTCCACCACCGAAAGGTCCTCCCCGGTCTCCCCTGTCACCATAACCTCCTCTATCATCAAAACCACCTCGTCCACCGCCGCCAAAACGGCCACCACGTCCGCCGCCATCACGATCACTGTAGCGCCCTCCGCCACCGCCTCCATATCCACCTTCGTCTCGTCCTCTACCACCGAAACCACCTGAACTTCGTTATCTATATATTTAGGAAAAGCAAACAAAAGCAGACTCAAATAAACGCTAAGACAAGTTACGGGATTAAAAACCGACCTCCTCTTCCACCTCTATCAAAGCCACGTCCTCCACGTTCCCCGCCAAAACTGCCGCGGCCGCCCCTACCTCCACCACTTCGCGAAATGTCTGTCTTATACTTTGCAAAACTGAGGCTCATGCACTGTTCACTTCCCGGAAAACACTGTCCTGTAAATATACGTGGAAAACTCCATCTTCACGATATTCATGGCATTAACTGACTAAATGTATTTCAATGTTAATGTGTCCAGTTGCTTGTAATCCTTACAAAGATTTAATGGAAAGAGTAACTGATTTACCATTATAAACATTTATTACTCGTTCAGCAGTTTTTGCGTCAACGAAGGTAATTGTGCATTCGCCTTTCGGCTGATTTGTTTCACGATCAGTGTAAATCTTGATCCGGGGTTCACCCGTACGATCGTTACGTGCTATATCTCCTTGGGTACTGAACACATCGGCAATGAATTGCTCATTTGCTCTACAAAAGCAACGGCAACTGCATTTCAAACTACTACATATTTTTGTTTTTCATTTTCAAAAGTGCTTCAAATTTCATGTATTTTGTTTTCAAAAGCGCTTCAGATTATATATATTTTGGAACAAAAATAATTGGAATTTATATATTTTGGACAACGTTTTTGGACAAAAATGTGTGAAATTTATCTTGTAAAAGCTGTTATTTGCAAAAGGCAGGTCTATTCCTTACAGATTATTACTTTAAAAAAAAAAGGTAAGAAATAGCACAGACCAGAACACACTTTTAAAAGGATAAAGGCGAGGCTAGACATAGTGGCAAGGCATAACAAAATAGTTATTTTGTTTCAATCAATTTCAATTAATAACTTTAATTAATAAAGCATAGGGGAACGTACGTCACAGGTATTCCTTGGATGAAAACAGTTTCTCGAACTTCGATTTGGTCATCACGTGAACCAACTCCATACCCACTACCAGAACGAGGCCCAGCTCTATCTGAACATGCAAACGTTGTGAAATGAAATATAGAATACAATTCACAATTATTAGATGAACACAATGGCAGATACACCTTCTTATTAGTAAAACCTCATTTAGCATTTGTTTGAGCCGAAACCTTAAGGCTGTACAAATCAAATAGTTTTGTTTTGGCGACACCTAACCAAACCAAATCAAACATAAAAACCAAAGCAGTGTAACACAAATTCCCTGAACATATATATCTATACATATATATATATATATATACAATATATCCCACTTCGATAATTCTACCTTGATAGCCTCCACGAGCGCCCGGGCCTCCAGCACCCGGTCTGAAACAACACATTGACCTTTGACCTTGGTGAATTGATAGTAGCTGCCGCTGACGATTATTCTCTTCAGACTCTCGTTAATTGCTTTTTCGAAATTTAAAAAAAACTTGTGGCCAGGACACCCCTACTACCTTAATAAAAGGTATACCAATGTGTAACCTTTCTCCCAATGCTTAAAAAATCCATATACTCCGAGTGAAGAACCCTTGAAACTTTTAATATGAACAAAATACCCTCAATGGACTCTCCTGTGTAACACTTGAGTTCACAAATTCGGGTAATCTCACTCTTTAACTGTTGAGTATTATTCCCATGTTATGAAATTTTATAATTTAGAGGTGAGAGAATGAAACAGAGAGTAATCGTAGTTCTCCCTGGAATCAGCATCGAATATACATGCAGCACCGTGTTGTGTATCCTATGAAAAGCTAAACCAACATAATTTCGTCAATAATCAACAATACAATAATTTCTCGGAATTTCAACTACATGTATCCACGTCCGTCAAAGAAGAAGGCAAATACCGACTTCCTACTTATAAAACACATATTGTTCAGTTTCTCAACAAATAGACCTAACGGAGAAAAAGCAAGTACATGAATCCGAAATGTAGGCATTACCGCATCATATGGATATACCACAACATACAAAATGAGTGCAATATCAGTAAGAATTTTCCGGAAAGTGTCGTAAGTTTCCGGAAATTAAATCAAAAATATGCATGCCTATTCTTTGGAAACTTCTTTTCTATATCAATAATCTCCCTACGATCACTCCATTAGAATTAGAGGAACCTACCCAGCTCATTATTATGTAAAGTTGCACAATAAGAAACCACCAGTAAAATTATTTTCCTTAATAAGGCTGTTTTACCTATTAAGAATTTCCTCTTGACTCACAAGATCTGTATATATGAGAAATAGAAAGGACCAATACATAAATGATAAAAGATATCATTTACTCCGATGCCCTTTGCACATACATGTATGTAAATTGTAATATCCAGTATAAAAAAAAAATGGTGTTTGACCTATACATTAACCCAATATAAACTGAACAATATGTGTTTTAAAAAAGTGGACTTTTAACAAATTAGAAGAAAACTGACGAACCATAACTTGCTTCCTGCAAACATTTAAGGACAAATAAAAAAAAAACTGATACCACAGATTCTTGTGAGCACCGCTGCTCAGTTTTAAACGCCTCCCTGCTTATAGCAATTTATAACCAATGTCTTTTCTCTATCTCTGTATAATTATGGTGCGCAGAATAACATGGTATAGCACGATTCAAGGTTTTTGCTGGAAGACTACAAGTTACGTAATATTTTTTTTTTTTTTGATCAAATTGACACTGATGAATTTTCGCCATATCATAAAAATGACGAACATTTGTTCCAAAACTCACCTCTACTTCTTTTTGTACAAAAACAGTTCAGGAAAGCAGCAAGAGGAGACAAACACATATTCTCCTATGACATAAACTACCAACCTGGCCACAAGATAATATTCCCAAATAATCGGCACCACAAATATATGTTACTTCGTGAGAACACTAAACAATTAGAAAAAATGACTGACCCTCCGCGGTAGTCATCACCGCCAGATCCACCACGATCACGTTCATCACTCCAACGACTCGGACGATCCCGTCCACCTCTGTCTTCCCGACCACCACGATCTGGAATC
>NW_018108299.1:82660-91324 GCF_000183805.2 Loa loa | reverse complement strand
CTGGAAGACTACAAGTTACGTAATATTTTTTTTTTTTTTTGATCAAATTGACACTGATGAATTTTCGCCATATCATAAAAATGACGAACATTTGTTCCAAAACTCACCTCTACTTCTTTTTGTACAAAAACAGTTCAGGAAAGCAGCAAGAGGAGACAAACACATATTCTCCTATGACATAAACTACCAACCTGGCCACAAGATAATATTCCCAAATAATCGGCACCACAAATATATGTTACTTCGTGAGAACACTAAACAATTAGAAAAAATGACTGACCCTCCGCGGTAGTCATCACCGCCAGATCCACCACGATCACGTTCATCACTCCAACGACTCGGACGATCCCGTCCACCTCTGTCTTCCCGACCACCACGATCTGGAATCAAATGTGAAAAATGTCTAAAGATGTTGCATCGATCAAACGAACAGATTTATGAGGAAAAAAAATTATTCATAGCGGTTGAGGCAAAAACTTATGTACAAAAAAGTTTTTAGAAAGAACCAGAATAAGTTCTAAAAGATGAAAAAAGGAAAGCTAAAGTGATAAGTACTGCAAAAAGCTTATCCTCCCTGGGTGTATGATCAAAACAAGTTACCTCTGTCTCTATCGCCATAGCCACCACGATCTCTATCATAACCTCCGCGACTTACGCGATCATCACGACCTCCTCGATCATCTCGACCACCATAACGTTCACCACCATCTAAAATCAACAATGTTGTAAATTATAACAATCTAGAGTTCCAAAATAGAAATGCTGAATAAACATGCTCCTATGCAGCTCACAATACATGTCAAATTCTTTAGGGTATTTTCAGAAACCGAGTCAAATAACACTGTAATTTTTCTGCAACACATGTCAAAACTTTTGTCCTGTAAGCAGGAGAAAATGTGTAACTGTCTATGGATAGGATTTTCGTGCGATTCTAGAGCTTCCCTACAATTTCTTGAAGGGACTTTGATCTGATTTAGGTAGGCGATAAAATCGTGCTTTTTTAGTAAAAAATAAGATTATTCGATACCATAGTCACTACGTTCCAGAATAATGTGATACTCACCTCCGTAACCACCTCGGCCAACATGGTCATCTTCATAATCATAAACATTTTTGCCAGTCACAGAACCACCATGTTGCGGTGCACCTCTTCTACCTCCCTGTAGTACGCCGTAAGCCGGGGCTGAAGCGTTTCCATATGTTGGTACCGATGCTCCATTTTGTCCTTGGGGAGCCCCTGCTTGCGCAAAATATCCCGAATAATTATGAGCGGCATTCGGCTGTAAAAACAAGAGAAACAATTTTCTAAAGTATCCCTGAAAAGGATGTAGGAATCCAAAACCAGTTATAGTTACATCAGGTGTAGCTGCTTGTACTCCCTGCGGTACAGGTGTCGGTACGGATCCAGCTCCTGGTGGCGCAACTCCTGGAACTCCGCCCGCTATGCCAGCCTGGCCTACTGCTGCATAGTACTGTTGCCATGCCTGTAAAGGTTTCAAATAAATTGAATCAGACAAATACAGAAAAAATGGAATAAAATGTTAAGGAGTAAAATAGAAACAAAATGTTTTTTATGCATCTTTCAAATTTTAAATATTATTCACTCTATAGATACATTCACTTCTTTTCCTATCCAGGAATAGAAATGGAAAAGTTTTTTAAACTTTATATAAAATCATATTCCATCGTCGTAGGAACAACAAATTATTACTTTATACTAAACGAAGAAATAGTTAATTCACTTCAAGATACTTTTAAGCAAGTCTATCTGTTGCGAATTTCAATTTTTAATAAATGATATAACTTTGGGCGACAAAACAACGCTGAACTATTCAAATGAGGAAAAAATAAAAAACGCGAGAACTAACTTGCTGGTACTGCGCTAATGCTGCCGGATCATATTGTTGGTAAGTTGCTGCCACAGCAACGGATGCATTTGGATCAGTAGTTCCCTGTGCAGCATTTGCTGCTTGCGGAGGAAATGCTGCAGCACCGTAAGCTAAAAAAGAGAATGAAATTAAGAGAGCAATGATAACCAACTAGTTTCTATTCAAAGCTTTAAAATCAACACTTACCCTTGAAATATTACTTGAAACCCGGAAAATATACAATGCACCGATTATATTACTGAGGAACAATTTTATAAGGTTTAGCAGTGTGGAAATGCAGCTACTTGTATTTCGAAAGCCATATCAAGTCACTTCTTAAGAAAGTTCCTTTTCAATTACCTTTTTCAGAAACAATACATACCAAACACAAGTTTAAGACTTTAAAGAATGAGCATTAAGCATATTCAGTGACCTGAATATTTTTTAGTATTTTAATCGGGAAACAAAAAAGATACTAAAATAAAGTAAAATGAGTCGTAACATTTTTGTCGCTCTAGTCGTCATTACTATCCATATTATGACATTTACCTTGTTCCGCTAATGAAAAGCCAGCTTCATGCAACGCAGATATTATCCGCTCATTATAACAAATTCAAATACTTGCATCTTTTATTTTGACACCCTATACGAAAATATTTCCAAAATCGCATATAGAAAATGTCTTCCAAGAGCTCATCAAATGCAAAGCGTAGATTTTTGAGCTACAGAAATAAACATTATCCATTGATAAAAATATGTTGCTTCTTCTAGTCCTAATTTTAATTAACAAAGATAATTTTGCACTTAGCCACAATAATTTAAAACCACGGTTCGAAACGCAATCACTTTTTCATCACCTAATATAAATAAAATTGGAAAAAACCTCATTTAATCAACCACTATTTATCCTGTTCTATTTGCTTTATCAATAACTGGAATTATTGAGGTGCCATAAGACAAAAGTACTTTTGTTCTATTGATTCCATCACCAATGTTTCAAAATTATAGATAACACAGATACGTAAGTCTTAAAAGAGAATGTTTCGAAAGTAACGTAAAGTGTCTGGGGCATCTGGAAGAGTGGATGCCAATGTTTGACGGTCATCAACTAGCCATCAGACGAAACATGTCATCTGTTGTATCACAACTACATCTCGCAGGATAAGCTTCTTCACACACATAAGCTTATTCACATAGATCTAGATCTATTCATCCGTCAGTTTTTATTCACACTAGTTCACTAATACTTGCTTTTCTAGCATTCGTCAAATTGCTTTCCGGAACACCATTATAGATGAGCCTCTCATGAATTCCTGCAGTTAATTTCAATGAAATCTCCAGAAATTGACCCGTCATTCAAAACTAGCCCGTCAAAAGTACAACCTATGAAATGCGGGTACAGAGGAAGAGAAAATCAGCAGAATGAAAAAGTAGTGTAAGAAATGATCCATAACTAATTTACGTGTCGTTTCAAAACTGAAAATTTCCAAGACGACACGCGACGAAAAATAGTGTCGCTACAAAGATGGAAGAATTTGGAAAAGGTTTTCCTAACATTTTCGGAAACTTTTCCGAAAGCGAATTTGGCTTGGAAGTCGTCATGTCGTCATAGCTTATCAATCTTAAACGTCTAAAAAAAATACATATAAACTGAAGCAAAAAGAACCAACCTGCCATAACGAGTGCTCCTCACAGGTATTATTCGATGGTAAATCAGAAGCAATTCAAGTGTCACACAACTCCGGTATTAAAAAGAACAGGAAGCTCCTAAACACAAACACTAAAAATCGATTATCGAATTACGAACAGCGAAATTGGATGAGTGCCAGTTTTCACTCTTCCCATTCTTCCACGTAGGAATTCAACCCTGACTTGAAATGTGACATTAGGAGATCCTGAATGTTCATCTATACGCAGTATAACTGCTCCCACCTCAAAAAGCAGCTTTTCTGCTTGGCCACTAAAAGCCTTCAAAGATTTCTGAAGAACAAGTGGTTGTTGTTTCTTAGAGGTAGAATAAACGAGCTCAGCGTTCTCTCAAAACATAGGACTAAATAAAAACATACGACAGGAGCATTCTGCGTCCCACAAGTGGCATAACGCAGGTCACGTCTATCCTGTTCCCCTCCCTTCTACTCTCTCTCCTCGAGTCACCACCAGTCACTACCTTCTTAACTTATGACCTCTTGACCCTCTCGATATGCAACGATGATACCTAACGTGCCCCACAACTGTAAAGATTTGATCTCCGGGTCTTGAGACAATTGTCTGGTCTCAATCTTTCTTGCTTTACGTATTCATATGTGGAATAACGTGATGGCGGAGGTAGGCCCGTTGAAACGTGAATACTAATGAGGTGGTAGTCTGAAGATGGATTTCATAATAAATGTGAAATGAATAACGAGGAAGTGTGCTTAGTAAGCAGATATGTGATGAGGTGGCATGAGATGAATCACCGCATTGCTTGGTGCTCGTTGATGTCTTTCGAGAAAAACATCATTAGAATATATAGTTCGTTGACATATAAATGAACGAAAACGCAATAAATATTCTCTGCTTTTGTGAAATAAGCCATTTTACCTTTCCCATCTCCTTTTAAACACTTCTCAATGGTGTCATCATATTATCTCTCCATTTTCAGATACTCATATATCATATATAACTTTGAAGTCTTATATGTGTCTTTGTCAAAATCAAAATATATTTTCTCTGAATAACGAAAAGTATTTTGTGATTCAACAAAAGGGTGTTTTTAAGTACTTTTAAACTATTTTTAGGTTTTTAAGTTGTTCTTAGGTTTAATTATTTTTAGTTATTCTATATATCTAACAGTGCACCTTCTGAAGATGTGTCGTTTATCTGGTCTATTTTTCGGTATGCATAAATAGCAGGATTTGCGAGTGACTGTAAATCGTTGGATGTAAAGCTTTTCATTAAGAGTAAGAAAAATATCTGCATAAAAGGAGTTTGCCAGTGCCCGTTTTCTTTTAATTAACAGAATATCCATTATCATTCTCCAAACCCACTAATTAATTTCCTTTCTCCACCCATCTCCTGTTTTCATCTTTATGGAAAAATGGCAGAATCAGTGCTGTCGCGAACTTTTCGATGTACTTAGGTTTGCTCATAGCACAGTGCAAAGTAAATTCCACTGATCACATTTCAACATACAGCTGAATCAACAACGACATTAAATGGAAATATTCTTTTATGTTACCGTTTTAGCATGTTTGCTAAACGATATATTGCTATCAATTCATTACTTCCATTATGAAAGTCACGAAATTAAACTTTTCGCATATTTTACTTATTTGTTTCTGAAACCATTTTCTCTTGAAAAGGCCAGTAGAGATGAGATTTCTTCGTCTGAGGTTCAGTCTGCTTGAATCTGCTTGATAAACATGTTGGAGCAGAGATCAGATCATGAAAACCAATATACATTATAGTACATCCTCGCTTGAACTTAACTGTAACAGGCATCTAATGCCACCGAAAATGACAAGAGGGAGACAGAGAAAGAATAATGTTTTAATATGATGCTCTTTACAGTTACTTTGCAGTTTTATTTATTCACATAGATGTCACTGCAAACTGTAGTTTTTCTGCCAACTGCCATGCACTGTAAAAGGTCTTTCTGTAAGGGACTTTCTAAAATAAAGAAAAATTTGTTCTGATTTGCAACAAATGCAGCCAACAAATTTCCATACAATTGATAATTGCAGATTTGCTATCAACATATCTGCTAATGAATTAACACTTCGTTTTTATTTCCGGGAAAAATCTAGTTTGCGCAGGAAAGAATTCCGAAAATCGGAGATCCAGTGTTCTCTGCCTCTTGTGAAGTAACTCTTTGGCAATGCCTTTCTGCCCAACGAAGAATGTGGTGTTGCTAACTGCTGCCATTAAATTCATCACTTTCACGAACTGAGCCGTTCAAGAGATTTCACAAAATAATATTTAATCAGAAATAATTACTGACTTTCACGTTTCCTTTTCAATTATCTTGTTTCAAAGAAGCAAAAACTCACTTTTTTGATCTTTATGGGAATGTTCCTACTTACCCTATGTTATTTCAATTTACTTATTCTTCGTACTTTCTAATTTAGATCTCTTTTTTTTTGTGAGAGACTTGTGAAATATATAAATAAACAGCTTCCCTGAAAAGGACGTTTACAGGAAAATTTGACAAAAAGAATCGATAAAAAGGAATGAAAAAAAACAGGAAGTTTTGTCATTTATGCTTGAATATCGCTAATTTTTTCTGCAAAAGAGAGCTACTTTCATTGTATTCATTACGCTTTTGTATTTCTATGGCCAATTATTGTGTGTATGTGCAATCTGTGACCAAAGAATATCTTTAAACACCTCTGAGCGGGATGGTTATGTATTGAGTAGTGTATTCGAGGAAAAGAAATTTTAAGAGTTAAACACTGTTGCTAGCAAGTTGCTTTCTCTGTCACTGGGCACGCCAGCTATAATCCCGTCTAATAAAGCGAGTAGTTTGCAAAACTAACCGTGCTTTTCTATTATTTGCAATTTCTGCAACCTCTAATTTTCTATTATTTGCATTCCTGCAATCTCTGATTTTCTATCCAAATTTACGAAATCCGCATATTGAGCACTGAATCATCAGCTTAAAGCTTAAACTCTCAAATTTTTCCTTGCAGAACGCAAGAAGTTCCGCATCATGTGCAAAAGATACTGCACTTTTTTGTCTTTATTGCAGTGAACTTATCTTTCTTCTTACAAAAAGCCAGTAATAATTCATTGTAGGAATGATAATCTGAGCATAACTGGCCACATTCTCTCCATTTGTTTTATTTAAAAATAACCGTTGTTGGTTCCAAATCATCATCAACATAGAGCCTGGACCAATTTCTCTTCCTTAACTAGAGGCTTTTCCCGGACTGCTATAGAAGTATTCATTCAGGATAAATCAGAGCAGAAATATGCAACTACTTTACCACAAATGAGCAACAGGAACTATTATTCATTCCAGATTCTTCCATATACAAACATCTACCATAACTTGTCTCTCTAATATAATTTTACACATATAAACATTTTACGCACAGTGCACGACTTCTCTTTAAAAATCCTCGTGTTTTGTGAGACTTTGAGTTTGAAGTTCTTCTTGAACTAATAATTCATTGCAGCCATCGAAGTTTGTCTACAATAGCTCACTTTCCAAAATTTTTCAGAATGCTGTGCATCTGATCTATCAGCAGTTGTTCCTTCGCTAATTAATACATTTAGCTTCTCCGAAATGTCACATGAAAGTGCAAATATAGCAATGATTAGTCATTTTAGAGCGTGATGACACTTTATTCCAAAAAGCTTGCATTACCTAAAAGTTTACTGTCAGTCGAGAGAACAGTGGTGTATATGTAAGCACTTCCAGCGAACGTGGCCATCTAATAACTCGCACATAAGAGTGGACGACGTACAAGGACACTTGACCGTCAGCTGTTGTACACAACATTCACGTTCGTTAACTTGCTAGTACGAGTTATTTCCAATTAAAATCTTCGCAATCTATTTTATGAGCAAATCATAGGCCTCATTTTTGTTTGTTTCATTACCAAAATGAAAGTCAGCAACGAATCATCAACTTAAAAGGAAGGAAAAATGTTTCAATAATCTCTATAGCTATGTTTACGAAAATTTTAAAGTTTCTTTTTTTTTTTTGGGGTTCGGAAGAGTTCAACAAATTTGCATATCTCCAGTTAATTACTAATCAGAAAACTGGGGAGAGATATGTAGTGTGAAAAGAGTGTGGAAAAGGAAATTCCTTCGAGATGGGACTGTTTCAGATTCCCAGCACAAAATACTAAAATATCACATGCCAGTATGAGAAATGTTCTTTTCTAAAGTTTAAACTGTACAGTTGCTTCCGATATTCGTCAGCGCCTATCATATCATTAGTATTACTCACTCAATATGACGTGTCGCTTCAGATGCGGAGTGACTGTGTCTTGGACAAATGTGTCATCGTGCTTTAACAACACAAACCTAGTCATTACGGCTGTCATTCTGTAGTGACAGCTGCGCTGATACTAAGGCTTTATCAACAAACATATTGTTCAAGATGGGCACTGAAATTCTTGTTTGTTTTGTACCGTAACCATGTTTTTGTCGTATTAGTGGTTGTTTTTTTTTTGTCTTTCTTTGTTTTAAAGTCGATTTGAAGCGAAGTATTTTAATTTAAACGTAACCGTCTGCGATATTATTACCATCCGCAAAACGTGATCTGCTTATAACGATAAAGATACTTATTGCAGCGCCAACATGATCCTGTCATCAGCGTTCTGCGTCATGTAAGTGCATTTCTTCTATTTTTTTATAAATCGATCAATTAATTCATTTGTAAAATTGTCCCTTGAATTGTTAGTAATTCTATTTCTGTCTCCTACTACATTTATAGATTGGTCATCGTTAATGCTGTCATCTGTACCGAAGGAACGTCTGTATCCCGGTCATTTTCTTCAGTCATCATCCAATTTAATAATACTGTTTGCAAAGTTCAGGTAGGACGAGGAAGAGTTATCATATATTCGGAGAGGTTTGCAAAAAACTGATAACTAGAAATGAAAGAACCAAAGGAAACATGTTCTTTAGAGGATCATGTAGTAATTGCTACGATTATGAGATGATGGTCATGTACAATCGATATATAGGTTCTGAAAAGGAATCATGTGAAAGGTACGACATGTGAGAAAAGCTTTCGATGTCAAGTTTCACATGGCTACTCGTTCTTTAACTCATTTGCCTTTGGTATCATACTCAATTCACATGT
>NW_018108299.1:77418-82640 GCF_000183805.2 Loa loa | reverse complement strand
ATGCGGAGTGACTGTGTGGCGGAAGATTCTTGGACAAATGTATCATCGTGCTTTAACAACACAAACCTAGTCATTATAGCTGTCATTCTGTAGTGGCAACTGCGCTGATGCTAAGGCTGTTATCAACAAACATATTGTTCAAGATGAGTACTGAAAATCTTGTTTGTTTTGTACCGTAACCATGTGATGTTTATCAGTGATATGGGAGTGACATAAATAACACATGATTATGAAATAATATCTTCTTTCTCACATCTTTTTGTCGTATTGGCGGTTGTTTTTAACCGTCAATACGGGCGGTTGTTTTTTTTGTTTGTTTTTCTTTTTTTAAAGTCGATTTGAAGCGAAATATTTTAATTTAAACGTAACCGTTTGCAATATTATTACCATCCGGAAAACGTGATCTGCTTATAACGATAAAGATACTTATTGCAGCGCCAACATGATCCTGTCATCAGCGTTCTGCGTCATGTAAGTGCATTTCTTTCTTTTTTTATAAATCGATCAATTAATTCATTTGTAAAATTGTCCCTTGAATTGTTAGTAATTCTATTTCTGTCTCCTACTACATTTATAGATTGGTCATCGTTAATGCTGTCATCTGTACCGAAGGAACGTCTGTATCCCGGTCATTTTCTTCAGTCATCATCCAATTTAATAATACTGTTTGCAAAGTTCAGGTAGGACGAGGAAGAGTTATCATATATTCGGAGAGGTTTGCAAAAAACTGATAACTAGAAATGAAAGAACCAAAGGAAACATGTTCTTTAGAGGATCATGTAGTAATTGCTACGATTATGAGATGATGGTCATGTACAATCGATATATAGGTTCTGAAAAGGAATCATGTGAAAGGTACGACATGTGAGAAAAGCTTTCGATGTCAAGTTTCACATGGCTACTCGTTCTTTAACTCATTTGCCTTTGGTATCATACTCAATTCACATGTCTCTCGATTTCTAAATAGGCAAGGACAAATAACAAAATAATGAACTTTATTTTGCAGGATGGTGTCCTCTCGATCAATGATAAAGTTATTGGTCATTTAACGGAGGAACAGAAAGAGGAATTAGAAAAGTACACTAATCGAACGGAACAATGGTCCAATCAATTGTACCAACAAATGCAAAAGGTGAAGTGCTGTTTGTTGTGGTGATATTTTCTTCCTCATTTGACTTATATTTAGTCATTATAGAAGATGGACAGAAAGCTAATGATGATTACCTTAAATATTAAGGATCGGATATCGATTACCCCAGTAGACTCATCATGAAACGAATTTACTTGAGTGGATTTGGTAGTCCTTGAATTCATTGTCAGAATTCGTTTCCATATAATTTAATTAATCAAAGTTTGATTAGTAGAAAGCTGTTGACTTGTAACTTACTACGTCTCATTTGATTTCAAATGAGACATTTGAAATCAAATGGGACATAATAAGATATAAATCATTCTGTATTCCAATGATATTTTATCAATGTATCATTAGCAGTTCGATGAATAAATGATGATCGACAATTTCATTTTCAGTTTTTTGAAAGTGTTTTTGGATCGATGAAGAACATTTGGGAGAATGCATGGAATTCCCATTCGCAGCTTTCACCGCAGTCATCAAAGCCAGATAACATTATCACAGAGAATAAATCGGGAGATCAGGAAGATGATGTTCCTTCACTTTTTAATGTCTTGGAGCCACCATCATTTTGTAAAGTTAATTAATTGCCATAAATGGCACTGTGATCCACAATTTGCATAAAATATTTTCATCTCTGAGATTTTAATTTTTTATTGAAAATATATTTTCTCGAAAAATCATATGACAACGAAATCATATTAAATTATGGTTTATTACATCATATAGTTAGTAAGGCTATTAAATAGCCTTGTTCAAAAATGCAAACAGTACGCTAACAGTTATGTAAACGACCCGATTTTTCAACAATCTTTGACTTATTTGTTATTTTCATTGTACATTATGCATTATGCAGCAGTGCATTATAGTTTTGTTTACATGCCAATACCTGATATGCTCTGAGGCATCTCTCTAAAAGTCATCAGTCAAGCCCAAAGATTGCCTGAATAACTCAATAATAGTCTAGCAGCGTGATTTATGAGTCTTTTCAATGGTTCTCTGATTCACCTCGAAAGGATGTTGGAAAAAAGTTAGAATGTTATCTTGGAAATTACGAGATGTACCGTAGTAGTCTGTTCAAGCCACCAACTATCAGAATAGTGTCTGTTACTATGTGATAATCACTAACTCTTTTTATGTCCAAAAACATTAAATAGTAATAACTAGTAGAGAAAGTGCTTGGTCGAAATGAATATGCTGTGAAAGTTTGCAGAAATCAAATCGACCATTGCGCTTCTTTTATTGTGCATTATGTGAAGGCTTCAATGATGAAATGATAGTTTAGTAGATGAAATGCTACTGATATGAATCAATCAGAAACTTGATAAAAGCAAATGTAGTTGGATGGCATGCATTTTCCATTAGCTTTCGATCAATGTTGAAGACGTAACCCTTAAAGAGGAGCTTTTATGATTCATTTCGAAACTTTTCGAACCTCTTTGACAATACAAAAGCAAAAGAGCTAACATTTCTTGTTAGCTGCAAAGAATATTAGCTCTTTTTCCTTCTTTTTTTCGGTCTGACTTTCTAGTTCCGGTTGAAATTTTACCCGATTCCGAAATTAATTAAGTCAATTTCAGTGGATATCTTCACAATAAATTCGGCCATGTAAATTCAGGCATTGATATTTATTCCATCTACAAATTCTATTATGCACCATGAGAGAAAGTAGTATCAAAGTTCTTGTTTATTTTAATTCATTTTACTCCGACTACCAGAATATATTCTGTCGGATACGATTCTACAGTTTGAATCAGAAGTAAAGAACTCTTCTATGATATCTTATCTGAATCACTCGTTAACTCTCATTATAGATTATTTGATTTTCTTCAAAAATTTAATTAGGGGTTAATGTCACTGTCGCCGAATTTCTTGGTTTCAAACTTGGGTAATTAAGCCTTTATTCCTCAAAACTCACGATCTCAACGATTATAATATCACCATGAGCAAAAGGGAGACCAAAAACCAATAACGCCAGATATCGTCGACCCAACCCACCTGTTGCAACACTTTTTGCGAAGATGATTTGGCGTTCAGGGCCTCCTTCTTTATATTGCTGCAATTTCGCGTTATGACTTTCGAAGTTTTTCCGACGGTCACAGAAGTATTGTCATCACTTCAGATGCACTTTCTTCCTTATCTATTCATTCATACGATCTTTGCAGGCTATAAAAAAGGCGGTTAATGATATATTTGGTGATCTCGGCGTGAATTATTCTGAGAAACAGTCAACACATATGGACCAGATAATGATGTAATGGACTCAACAGTAATGCTGGTATGACAATGGGACAGTAAAAGAAGACGATGCTGCATGTTCCGGATTTAATGTCTTATCCAGAAGCACCCTCTTTTTGTGACCGTAACATATAAATGTATTATGGAGTGATTTCACGATACACTTTTATCTATATGCTGATTGTGATGGATTTAAGAATATTTCAACAGGAAAAATTATAACGTTTGTTTTCTTTTTTCTGCTTTCAGATTTCAACCAATCTCAAGTCATTATTGAGTCCGGACATGAAGTCAAATGAACTTCACTTTAGATTTAAATTTGAGAATATTTCCGGTATTCTATGTTTTGAATGAACTTTAATTTCAACAAATAGAAATTATTTTAGCTGGTTGGAAAATGGATTTTAATAATAATGGAGGTAGAAAGCTGTGAGAAAATGCAATTTTCCGATTTTAGACCACCGGAAGGGCGTTATGGTGATAGTCTAGAAGAAAATAGTGAAGTTGAATAACAAGTTTTTGCAAAAAAACTATTCATATAATAGCCAGAAAAAAGAACCTATCTTTCGGATACGATGAAGATTTCATATCATTTCTTTTTTTTTTTTTGATGACCACAAAAACTGAATGTAGAACAACTGAACTATAGGCTTTTTTTTTTTTTGGAAAACTTTGATTAGTTATCAGCATGGAGAAGATGTTTGGGGAAAGTTTACTAATGACGAAGTCTCTCCTTTCAGTTTCAAATGATTAACATAATGTTGTGAAGCTAATGAGATAAGTTATTACTTTGATAGTTATTTCCATCAAAAAGAAATCTGAAAAAACGATCATGTCCATTATATAATCAGTAAATTGTTACTTCTTGTAACCTGGAACAACTAACCATGGGAAATACTTGCTACTCAAAAAGATACAGGGAAGAATGCGCTGAATCAGAGAAAAAAAAAGTAAAATTGAAGCAGACGACAGAGGCTGTCCACAATAGAATAAGAATGCTCGTGAAACTTTCCGGAATTTCCAGCGAATACAGGAAGAGAAGTTCCATTTCCAACAATTAAATATACTCTGAATTCTTGTATTTAAAATTTTATTCAATATTTCTCAAATGCATCACTTTCCTATTCATATTTCCCACGGATATCACACATACATATATGTAAATTCGTAAAAGTGATGGAATTTTCTTATAACCATAAATTTCATTTCACTCTTAAATAATTCAGAATCAGTGCATTCTCGCTGAACACTGATAATCGTCGCATCTACATTTACTGATTTTCGTAATGTTTTGCATAGTGAACAGAATTAGACCGAATTCTCGACAGTTGGGCTACAGTGAAAAGTGAAGGTACGAATTATCATGATTTGTTTAATCTGATAGTTAAGATGGTCATAACGATCTTTCATACCTTCATTTATATGTTCATAGTACTTAATGATGCACCTACTGATTACTTACAAGTTCAAAAGCTGAAGCACTACATGATGGATGCCGCGTGTTCTGAAGACTACGGGAATCAATTATATTTTGTTCCATGCTTTGCTACATTGCGTTTGTTTAATATGACTCCTTGAACTAATATTCCTGAAGATTGAATGCAGTTACGTTCCCACCGCATTTTCATTTAGAAGTTGCTCTTCGTGAAAGATATGGTTGATAAAGACCAGTATGTGAATTCCTTTATTGCTAATTAAAATGGCAAAAGTATTTATCTCGAATATTGATTAACTTTTAACATTACAGAGAAATTTGATGATACGTTTCCTTTTTATTGATATTTTGGTAGACGAAACGTTGCTTCATATCTCCGTTATAAGTTGATGACAAAGAGGAATTTCTCATTTGTTT
>NW_018108299.1:65787-77398 GCF_000183805.2 Loa loa | reverse complement strand
GGAAGAGAAGTTCCATTTCCAACAATTAAAATATACTCTGAATTCTTGTATTTAAAATTTTATTCAATATTTCTCAAATGCATCACTTTCCTATTCATATTTCCCACGGATATCACACATACATATATGTAAATTCGTAAAAGTGATGGAATTTTCTTATAACCATAAATTTCATTTCACTCTTAAATAATTCAGAATCAGTGCATTCTCGCTGAACACTGATAATCGTCGCATCTACATTTACTGATTTTCGTAATGTTTTGCATAGTGAACAGAATTAGACCGAATTCTCGACAGTTGGGCTACAGTGAAAAGTGAAGGTACGAATTATCATGATTTGTTTAATCTGATAGTTAAGATGGTCATAACGATCTTTCATACCTTCATTTATATGTTCATAGTACTTAATGATGCACCTACTGATTACTTACAAGTTTAAAAGTTGAAGCACTACATGATGGATGCCGCGTGTTCTGAAGACTGCGGGAAATTTTAATAAGAAATTGCCTCAGGTTACTTTTGATGTCTATGTAAGTATGATATAAGGAAAGTAATCAGAATAAAACTGTGATGCTCTTCTTCTTGATCGATCATATTGCGCTTTATGAAATGCTCAAATGCATCCCAGTCGATAATTTTATGATTATAACCTACGCTTCTAGGCTTTCTTGACTGAAAATTTCATGCTTCTTTACGTCTTTCCTTCCACTCATATAAAGCTGCCTTGCTAATTTTAAACCTCTCGGCAACATCTGCTATGCTTTTTCCTTCATCTAAAGTTTCCATTGCTTTCTCAAGTCCTTGTTTCCTTCCTCGCCCTGAATATTTGCATACCACTAAATATGCTCTTTCTTTCATATTTAGGAAGAATTCTCGAATCAACATTTCAGGTCGAACAATCTGAGTACAATTGATCTCCTTAATATTGTTCCCTAATTTAGTTCTTTCCACTGGTTTCTGATTTTGGGATCAACCCGTTAGATTGCAATTTCTATTCCTGATTATGATATCTGTCATTCAAGCAGCTATTACTACCTCCGTATTGTCCAATTTTGTATTATGATATTGTTAATATGATATTCATTCGATTACTATGAAAAAACTTTGAACTACTTTTATAAATTCATAAAAAATAAATCGAATTAAAGCATATAACAACGATCATTCGGTTAGCTGATGCCCTGATTGAAATATTCTTCTCAGATCATGTTCAGAATAGTTACTACCGCAAAATAGGATGAACCAAGAATAATTAATTAAAAGTGAAACATGACAGTGGCAAGTATAATTAGGATAATAAACTAAAGTAAAAATTTAAAAAAAAAAAGGCAGCAAAAATGAATTGGCTTTCAGAATTCGCAGTCTTGCATTAAGGCAATGAAAGTGGATTATCCCGTCCTGAAGATTTACTCCATCTTGTTGTGTCTTCTTTTTTCTCCTGTTTCTTTTTTTTCTGTTGATTCCGACAATTTTCCACCGGATTTTGAGTGAAGACTCGAGCATTGCAATTAAATCATGAGAATTCGAGATTTGTTTTTTAGAAATTCGAATTTTTTTATGCGAAAGAATTTATTTGCAATAATTTAAAGGAAAAACGATGGTACTATTATATGTTAACCAAAAATACTGAACATAACCCAAGAAAAATAAATCGAATGGTAGGATATTGTATCATTGAACTTCACGAAATATACAATTTTTAGAGAATATAGCTTAATTATATTGAAGGACGGTAAGTGGTCATTAATGGTCGTAAATTAACTAACCTGGTTTTTATCAAATTTTACAAAACCATAGTAGCCGTCTTATTGTATTTCGGAAGTTGCTAGATAAAGACATAGGAAACCACAATACATTCATTTTGAAATACCAACCAGGATGATCGTTAAACTTTGCCAAAAATATTAAATTAAAGGTTCTTGGAGGGTTTACATATCAGAATTTACTTTTCTGAATTGAAATAACAGTTGCATCTCAATGTCAATAAGCATTTAAAACGATTTTCGATTTCAAATCATTTTGAGTTTGTTAAACAAAATCTGTCTTTTCATTCCTTATCACACTACTTTAATGTTTGATATAGCAAGAACTGTTCAAAACTCGATACTTTGAACTTTACCATGAAACTTTACTATTTTAGTTATCTTTACTTGTCGTAAAATTAATTAAACATTTTATTAATGAAATTTATTTATAGATTGGTTCTGCATTAAAAGGTTCGAGTAATCTATTACTACTATTGTCGGCTTGCATGATATTTCATCACGAACATCGACTGTGCATTTCGATACACCTCCTTCTACATGGAAGCTCATCGGTGGTTATTACTCTCTTTGATGTCAAGTGATACTTATTTGATATTACAGGTTATGATGATTTGTTCAGTAGCATACTGTAAAATTTGCCATTGCCTTAATAGGAATGGAAAAATGTGTTGTTTTATAATTGGCTGACAAGGAAATATTATTATCAAAGCAAAACAATGTCACCTCACTAATGAAGAGAATAAGTTATGTACCCAATTAAGCATAATCCCAACAATAGATTTGATTAATAGTGCTCGAATGCTGCTATCTACCTATACTTTTCGACGTGGTTTTGTCGGAAAAGCTGTCGCACCGTTGGTGAACCTATTATCCAAATCTGGCAGTGCGAAAGGGCAATGCTCCAATCTGATTTGGGCAAGTTGCGCATAGAAGGATGATATGACAAATGGATAAATGACGTAAACTTCTCCTATTTAAACGTTTCTCAGTAAGACGGGTTTTTCAGATTTGTTTTTGGTCCTTGTTTTATTGTTGAAAAAAAAAACCGAGTAGTACAGTAAGCGCTTTATTATCTCAGGCAATATTTTTTTGCAATTAAACCATGCTCGATATAATCTTTATTGTTGTATTAATTTTGCATACAGTAAATGTGACATATTTTTAAACTTTTTTTGTTCAATCATTTGATCATCAAGGAGTAACAATACGTGTAAAATAAATACATCACCTTTATACACTAGCTTGCATTTCAGGCTTCAATCATATTATAGTAAGTTGTCTAATTAATTCTTTGTGATAATTTTAAGCGTAACAAATGTAAAATGCAACACTTTTGGCATTTATTCAAACTGGAAACACGAACTTCGGAATGCAAATGCGGCTACAAACGATAAAGAATTTCGTTTGGATTTATCAACGACTATTTTATTGTTTGCTTGTTATTTATCGTACTGACCAACGCAACATATTCTGGATTAAATGGCTAAGATGAACAAGAGAAGGAGACGAAAGGAATTGAAATGACCGCTTCTATTGTAGAGGGACGAGGTCATTTCGACTTTTTTTGTTTACTTAAAGTTCCTGCAGGATCATGGTTAAATTTCCGCCAACATTCGAATGACTTGCTTAATTTTGTCTATAATTAATTTTTTTTTTCATGTCTATTTGTTAATTTACAAATATAATTGGTCCAAGAGTCATCACTTTTGGATCTCACATTACACTGGTCATTTTGTAATGAATATCGTGTTTGTAAAGTTAATTCTGCATTGTTCTCGGTATTTTTGTTAGAGTAAAAGATTAGAAAGAATCACTTGCACTGACATGTACGCTCTTTTTTACCCTTTTCCTTGAAAGATTGATTTGACGGAATTTGTATAATTTGTATCAGATGAAATATCAAACCTGATGGAGTTAAAGGATTAGTTGGTAAATTGTATTATATTTTAGATTAAAAACTGGTGGGAAATTTGGCACAACGCAATTATTTTCTTTTAACTTTTATAATTTACTGAGTTCATCTGTTGATGTGACTATAACTTCTGTCGATACTTATGCATTACTTTAATTGTTCAAACTCAGAATCAACCAAACATTCATGATGTTTGTGTTGTTAGCAGAAATGCGCTGGGCGGTAAATTATATAACAGAATATTTTTGTTGAACTCATTTTCAGCGAGTGCATTCAGAGAGCATGAAATTTCTAAATTTTTCAAAAGTGTGAAAATGCATTTTCTATTAGAAATGAGTTAAAATTTACTTCAGGAATCCCGATTTTTATTTAAATCGCTAATATTTGGCACAAATAAATGAAAATTTCGAAATAATGCTGTTTATATTCAAATTGATGAGAATTTCAGAAGAGTAGAAATATTTTTCTGTTTACTCATTACTGTTTGAGTACGATGCTTTAAGCTTGATAACTAGACTTCTACTGGATAAATGCGCATAAATCAAACTAGATTATCTATTTAAAATCCGAAACTGAATTCTATGCTACATGAAAACTCATGAAATACTTTCTGATAGTTTTCGTTGGCAATCTTTTCATCGCTCGGATAATTGCTGCTAGATAGTATTTAAAATGGATTGTATTTATACTTACCAAGGCTATTAAGAAATGATGTCTAGAAATGTCAAATTCATTAATATGGTTCCTTGGAGTTACATGGAAGCGCTAAAGTTAAGGTCGTTGGAAGAAGACCAGTGATTTCATGCATGATGATAGGTGGCATATCCGTTTGTGTTGATCGCTGTCTCATTCGTTGTACATACTGTGATCACGAAAGCAAACGTTGTGTTAACGAATGGTTGCATGGATAAGTGTGATCTGTGGCCAGGAATTACAGATCGAATTGTCTCTTTCGGTTTCATTACATCTCCTCTTACAATAATATATGAAAAGTCCTGTGGGATCGCAGTTGTTTATTAGAATTTTCAGCAACCTTCATTATGATTTTACTTTCCATAAATGGCAAAATACTTTCATTATAGATGGAGCTGATGTTATCATTTCTATCATCGTTGACATTATCTCTCGTCCATGTTTGACGAGATTTTCTTGATATTGAGGCGACTTCAACTATTTTTGCGGGGGATTTTCATGTAATCTCTTACTGTCGTACCGTTTTTACAATTCTGCATAATAATACTTTCATCTTGGATGGATGGGGCTGATATTATCATTTCTATCACCGTTGACACTAGTAAATGAAAAATGCACATTTTCTGATAATCACTGCTTTCATGTTGCAATGCTGTCTGATGTTGGTTCCAACGTTGTCATTAATGAAGTCTATGAAGATGTCATAGTTGATTGCGTTGTGCATCTTGCATGTTTATAGGACATACTAGTTCAATATGCTTGTTCAAATAACTTTTCAACGCAAACATTTTTCCACAACTAGGACATTCGTATTTCTTGATACCTGCAATAAAGGTGAAATCTTAGGTTCTTGATGGAAAAGAAGTTATCGATAACAAATAAATGACGAAAACGTTGATGAAGTTGCTAAGCCGAAGAGATTTCAGCATTTTTCACTTCCTTAATAGATATCGAAATTTAGAATTTGCAGAGGTTTCGGATCTGGTGGGATGCTAATCAGGATAGAGGAAAGTGGAATAGTATCAGAGTGAAATAGGATGGAACAGAGAAGAAAGTATTCCGATTACTCAATAATTTCATGACTTTATGTTAGAAGAATTACTCATTTTAGCTTGAAAAATGGGGATTGATTGGTCGATGATTCTTTAGAGGAAAATAACACGAACATTAATCTCTGCACAGTGAAGCGTATGATAATTTGTTAGCATATATGTTAGGTAAAATCATGCAAAAATGAAAGAAGTTTAAAGAGAGGAGCTGCTAACTTGTAGCTTATTTAATCCTACTTCTTTAGACTTTACTAAGATTGCATTGTTTGCAACATTCTTTTAGCAATTTGTCATAATGTTGTGTCCTTCAAAACTTCGTTCGTTTTGACCAAAAAATTGAGGATTTTAGCTCTAGAAGATTTCGGGAAGTATGTAGAATAATTTTAATAGTGTAGGATCATTGTTAAAGCAAAAAAAAAAGACTTACCGGAATGAGTATGCATGTGAGCACGAAGATTGCTACGATCAGCGAAAGCTTTACCGCAATGCGCACAACCGTAGGGTTTTTGACCTGTATGAGCGCGCATATGACCTTGCAAAAGCCATGGTCGTGAAAATGTTTTACCACATTGTGCACATTTATGTGCCGCTTTGTGTGTCAACATGTGCATGCTACAAATTTTCGATGCAGTCAGTGTTCAAAGCTTGTCACTCACAGGTAAATTCATTTTTTGGAGCATATGATCTTGATCTCCTCTATAAGATTACAAAAATTTTGGAAGAACTTGGAATGAAAGTTCACTGTTCTGTTTCCCGTAAACTCCTGATTTAAAGAAAATCTGGAACTAATATGACATTATCTTTAGGATAAAAATCAATACTGCTATACCTGAGCGCAGGCATGCTAACGTAGATCCGTTCACAGTTTGGGCACTGTTTCGCATAGGGGCTGTCCAACGGTCGATGTGTTTGTTTATGCCGTGATAAATTTGATGTCGTTGCATATGATTTACCACATTGATTACAAGTTAACCTACTTGATAGGCCAGTGGTTGAGGTCTAGAAAGTGGAAAATATTTGCATCTTGATGATGTCTTCGCAAAACATCACATTTCATCACAGTTTAAACATTGTTTTGTGAAGTTCAATTGATAAGATTAACATGTTATAAACACTGAATTACAAGGTGTAAAGCGAACCTCTTTATCAGTCCTCAATTCTTTCCTACGTTTCGATCGTCCATCTGTTGATTGCAGAGCATCAAGCGTATATCTTGTTGTACCGCCTTCGCAGATTTGAACATTTGAAGTGGAAAGTTCCATTTGAAAAAAATTGAAATATGTAGGATATCTTCCCAGAATGACTTAAAAAGTTAGAAAATGACAATTACGGAAAACACTTGCTCACCTTGGGAAAACTGCTTTCTGGTAATTTCATATTCAGGGTAGTTCTGGATGAATTCGTTTTACCCAATAAACTTTCTATTGAAAATGCATCGACTTTACAATTCCTTGCCTAAAATATATGAGACTAATGGTCCTTATGTCAGTCCCAACTATAAATTTCTCTTTAAATTATTCTAATTTTAAAGAAAGCAAGTACACCTTGTTAGGTGTACAAAGTAAATATTTCCTACAGATGTATCTTTCTTTTCAGTAATTCAAATAATAAATCAGCTTAATAAGCATAAATATATAACATAGACATAGGTTAGAAATAAAAATGACTGATACCTTGCTTCGATGAAATAAGGTATAATTCATTTTCGACCCACCAAATTTAAAGTCTCTGTTGTCAAGGAACGAAGATCTTAAAAAGAAATAGTAGGGGAATATAAATTGCGGTACGCCTATTTATTTTCAACTGATCTCTTTCAATAATTTTGAATCCTTTCATTTGTTTGTTCAGCATGAAATTTGTCATTTTAACGTCCAAATTTTTTATTAATAAAAGAATCGAGAAAAAATTATTAGTAAGCTACCGAGTCATTCTTAAACCTAGGAGGAACTGAAGAACTGTTCAGTCATTCATTGTATTGGTTTACTGAGTTTAAGAAGCTATGAATCATAGATTTTGAGAGTGGAGCTCAGAAGGTGTGCTCGACGAGTAAATCTATTGCATCTAACTGCTCATTACTGTGACATCAGTGGTTGAAACTAATGAAGTATTATACACAACGGACATATGCGCTGTGTTGTTCAGACCTTTTTGTTTAGCTTCAAACAAATTCTCTGGGTAAGATCTGACGATTGAACGGATGGGAGGAGTGCTTTCAGATGCAAATAGTGGCAGTTGCAGTAGCTCAGCGCTTAAGGTGGATTTCCTTCCTTCCTGGTGTCATGGGACATAATTGGTGTTGCATGCATCGGGCGGGCACTCGCTTCATGCAATGATCTCAATTATTTGGACCTGCGAACTTTCGGGAATAATTTATATTGTTCGCATTATTTTATTTTTAAAGTTTTAATAAAATACTTTTTAATATAAAGCCAGAACTATTGTGATATGATAAATATTTTTAGTTCAAAATGTAACTGAGATAAAAAGAATTATTATCTGATATATAAGGAACCTCTGGCTTTTTATATGATAAAATGAGTTCACAAAGCATAGTTTAAAAAAATATTTTTCGTGAGTGTATTTTACTCATTCTTTCCAGTTATTGGAGCCTAAAGTTTCTTAATATCCATTACTGGATCTATCCAATCATTCAAATCAACGTTCCTTCAAATGCTAATGGATTGTAACCCGTGGAATCGGCTGTCTTTAAACGATTCGTTTTCAATTAAGTCTATCGATAGTGAATAAATTACTCATTTTTCCTTATCTTAAGACAGTATACAATCGACTATTTCATTACTTATTAATTTAAACACCTTTTTATTTTTCGATGACCCCTCTTCATTACTTGAAGTACTGGGCAAACATAATGATTGACTGACCGTTTCTGTCTTACCATGTCCATTTTGCAAATGCATGTTTAAATGTGGTGCCAATCCTGAAAATGGTAGTAAAAGAGATGTTGTTTTGATGCCTTGTCAGGAGAACCGAGAGTTGATTATTTGGTCATTAACTCCAAGCTGCTTCTCATTCTTCGTCTCTACGATAGTAATTTAATCATAGTTCAAGAAATTCTGTTTTCTTGCCATATATTTTCAAATATATGAATAAATTATCGAATATGCAGATAAACAAAAAAACAACGGAATGGATTATTAAAATGTGAAAATTCTGGACCAATAATTAAATAAATGGAGAATAAAGTTTTGGTATCAATGTGAAAAACTTGGAAATGAAGTAAATGTTAAATACAAAACAAACGGAATGGCAAGAATTTTCTAAGATTTCCGTTAATTTCAGATTCAAATCCGTTTGCACTAGCATAAAAGATTTTTCTTACAACTGTTATTCCTTATCAAGTAAATTTTGTAACTCACTGCATATTTCAGTGTTGATACATTTTGTAAGAGCACTTTTAGAGGGCTCGATAGATGGTCGTGAGAATACGGGTATTGCCAAGTGAGATAGTAAAGAGGGAGTAAATAATTTTGATCCGGATTCGGCATCATTTGTGAAAGCCAGATTAGGAGAGGAGAGAGAAATTTGATTCTGGAGTGCATGCTTCAAGGAAGTTGGATGCAACCTTGGAGAGAAATACCATTCATCCAAAATTGTAGCATGTGTCGTTGCTGGTGACGGCCAGTTTGACATTAGCGGTTCTGAAATTTGAAAGCTCAAATATTGCACAAAGTATATGGTGTAAATCCCTTCAGTAGAATCCTTTATCAGCGAAATCTTTCAAATACGAAAGGCAAGGCATTTCGAAATTCAAATTTCGGTTCATTGCAGATCGTGTTCAAGAAAGAAACCGGATTCTTTTCTGAAGTTTTAATATAAAAAGATTCTCGAGATTCATTTGAAACACTGAAATATCCATTTCTCATTCAATTAAAGTTGGAGAAAATCAGTGTCTAGAAGTCTTTTTGTTTCAAGCATTTGTATTCCAACGAATCAAAGTTATAAGAATAAATTTTGGAAGCAAGTTAACTACTGTTGAGCCAAGCAAATGATGGCCATCTTCTTTCATATATGACCCTCCTTCCTAGCTTTCATACAAATTTCTTCTTAAGTAACGTTTGCTGGGATGGGTTGGAGAAGAGAGAATAAGTGTGGATGGTTAAATAAAGGGGCGTCCCACCATGGATTAGGCTTCTTATTGGTTGACCTGTCCATGCACAATTGCTTTTCACTTTTCCAAAATTATGCATTTCCTGAAAAAGAGGAAGAGAAAGACGTGGTATACAGAACGGGATCCATGCTACTGAATGAGTACTTTTCCGGTCTTAGCTTCCTCTTTGAATAAGACAAATACTCTCCCGGCATAGAACCATCAATTCCTTCAACAGCGTCCATAAGACAATATACTCATGATGACACGTTTACCATAAGTACTGTTGCAAATTTTGTCACCTGTTATCGCAACACGTATTGATGGTGAACTTAAATTTGAATTTCTTCAGGAAAATCATTCTTTGATACTTCTGGATGACTAACTAGAGTAATGATGATTGAAATCTTGATTCTGAGTCATTCAAGTTGAACATGCTTAAAGATTGCAAAATGAATATTAAACAGATGGATTTGCCGAAGTGGCGATTGCATGGGTCATGCTAACGAAAATGATTGATTACAGTGATGCGAAATGTCTGTTGGCCTGGTGGTATTGTTTTGTCATTGAATTCGCCGCTGTTTATCACCAATTTTTTAATCGCACATATGGTCACAATTAGCGCAAAAAAAAATATACAGTATTATTAGATTATCACTAGTGACGTCTCATGAATCCGTAATATGTTTAAAAGCACCTTTGTTGGTTAACTTATCATCTAATAGCGATTTCAATTCTCTGTTCCTTTCGAGAAATGTTTAAGAATCAGTTTTCTGAGCATTTCAATTACTTTTTTAATTGTCGTCCTTCGACAATCAATAATAAGGACAAATTTTAACAATTTAAATGTTTGCAAAATCTCTGTAGCCTTATCTGGCTTAACATTTCTCCTTTTTCAAACTAGACCACAAGCCGACACAAACGTTTATGGATCTCCTGGTCAAGCTGTCAAATCATGCTGTTCAATCCATCTGCTGCCTAGTGCGACTTCTTTATTATATAAATTCTGAAAAAGCTAGCAGAATTCAAATGAACCATCTTTGTAGACTTTTTTCACTGGATGAAATGGCTGACCCTGCAAATCCGGCTTGAAAGCCCCGTGATCTTCAACTAATTGCTTGAGTGGTTCGATTGCATCAAAAGCGTCATATGATACAGCAATAACCTCAAGTCTTGTTGTTCCTGTATACTTCTCACTCATCTCATACTAATCTTGAAGAACACCTGTACCTGTATCAATCCTTCCTCATACCTCTCGTCTGTCCACTCTAGCAACCTTCAATTATAAGTCATACACGATCCTTAGCCTAATATCCGGTTCTTGCATCTCATAATTTTTGGTAATTAAACAATATTTATGCAGCAAAAAGTTGTATAAACATGCTTCATTTATTACAACCTCACAATAACTCACAGAATTTGAAGCGGAGAAAGCGAGATAGGAACAGATTTATCAAATAAATGTTTCAGAATATTATTAATATTCTTTTTTTTATCATTTTATTCTGTTGAAATCAATAAATCCATGAAATTTGTGTAGCTATGGGAGATTATTGTTGAATTTCAGCAGAGAGTCAGCATTTGTGCATCGTTGAGATCTGCTAGTAAAACTCACATTGAAGATGTACGAACAAAGAAAGCAATACGTTATTTCTTGGCTAATATTCGGTATTGTTTGCTTTATAATATTAGCTACAGTAATCCTACGAAAAAGTGTGCAGATGGTTGTTGCGGGTTGTCGCAGGTGTTGACCCCTACGGCCTCCAGACGTTGTTGCATCTACCGGAATATCATGGAAAAAATAACGGTCGGTAATATTATTCTTAAGGCTTATTTCAGGTAAAGTAATCTGTTAGAGGTAGCAGGGATGAATGATCAATGGTGGGGGAAGGAATGCTAAATTTAAAAAAAAAANAAAAAAAACAAAAAAGAAAAAGAAAATTAGGAAGACGGAAAAGGAACGAATAGAAAATAGAAGACCGAGAGATTGGATGAGTTGTATCAGACTAGAAAATTGAACCGTTGTCCACTGTTGGCAGATGTCACTTAGTTACAAGTACAATGAGACAAAGGTTATATTGTC
>NW_018108299.1:53061-65637 GCF_000183805.2 Loa loa | reverse complement strand
ATAAGTCATACACGATCCTTAGCCTAATATCCGGTTCTTGCATCTCATAATTTTTTGGTAATTAAACAATATTTATGCAGCAAAAAGTTGTATAAACATGCTTCATTTATTACAACCTCACAATAACTCACAGAATTTGAAGCGGAGAAAGCGAGATAGGAACAGATTTATCAAATAAATGTTTCAGAATATTATTAATATTCTTTTTTTTTATCATTTTATTCTGTTGAAATCAATAAATCCATGAAATTTGTGTAGCTATGGGAGATTATTGTTGAATTTCAGCAGAGAGTCAGCATTTGTGCATCGTTGAGATCTGCTAGTAAAACTCACATTGAAGATGTACGAACAAAGAAAGCAATACGTTATTTCTTGGCTAATATTCGGTATTGTTTGCTTTATAATATTAGCTACAGTAATCCTACGAAAAAGTGTGCAGATGGTTGTTGCGGGTTGTCGCAGGTGTTGACCCCTACGGCCTCCAGACGTAACGTTACGTAACCCTACCCAATCAATTCGTCCATTCCTCATCCACCAATTTCTTAGCCATTTCTAGCAAAAAGTATGAGATATCCTTCTCAAACATTTTCATTTTTATGGGATTTATCATGAAATCTATGGTGTTGTGCAATACAATAATGAAATTCAATCTTGAATAGAAACCAGAAACGGTCATAAATGACCAGAAAATGAAACAGTTTTTGAACAAAAGAACAAGCAAACCAGAGTAACGGATCTACTAACATTAAGGATGGTAATGAAATGGAGTGGAATTCTGTTTTCTTTTTTCTATGAACAGTTAAATCTAATAAATACTTGCTATATTAACTGAGGAAATGCTTATTGTCTGTTTCGAACAAGGAGCAGAAAAAGGCACTTGAGTGGTGCTTCGTTGGGCGCTAATGGAAGGAAGCATCAGGCTGCTTCTTCTCTTCTCATCATGATTGTTGCTGGAAGAGAGCTTGTTGAATATTGTTGAAATATTTGCTATTCAAGCTGAAAATTTTTCGACAAGTAGGGAAGTGAAAAAGCATCATCAACAATAATTTATTTAACTATCACAGTCCTGAATGAATTTACTATTAGGTGATCGCCCAGATTGTTCATGCATTCGGTGTTTCTCGAACTATATGCAAGCGCTGACTCGGTCATTCAAAATTTACCTATCATTGGTTATCTGACTTCATGATTATCACCATCACTCTCATTACTATTTGCGCAAACCGTTTAACCGTTGCGATAGGTCAACCAAAAACAGGTCAACAGTATAGTTCACGGCAATAAGGGAATTTCCTAATGCATTTCATAAATGTATGGACTTCATGCACTTCTGAAATGATGTTCATATAAATATGACAAAAGCCTTTTTTTTCTGCTTTAAAAACTCTTAAAAGTACATTCCCTACAACATATCCGGAAAAGACTAAAACGAATTATACAAAAAATTTCCCATCAGACATGAATCAAATCACTGAATACATTTCTCGACTTCTAAATTCGGAAATCTTTCAAAAGGTAAGGAATTTAGAAATTTTGAAGACATACGGAAATTTTTTGTAACAATCCCAAGGGTCGGCCGTCTAATGTGAATGACCTTCAAGATTGTATCCGAAGATTGACTCCGAGACTAGCAGCAAATTTGATGAGCATAGAGACGTCGTTTTCACTGCCGACGAAGATATCATTTTGTTTACAGTAATTCCTCATAATCGAGAGACAATCTGGAGAATAACCGACTGGAAGGATTGTCAGCTTGTCAGAAATTTGTCAAATTTTGATAAGCTTCCTGAGTTCACTAACATTTCGATATTTGTCTGCTCCTACTAAAAGCAAGCCTCCTAATAATCATTCGTTATTTATCAGTCAAGGAATCAGCTATTTTCAAAGAATGTAGAAATTTGTCACAAACAGAGAAAACTTATGTTAATTAAAAGTTAACTTGTGGGACAATTTTACAACCTATGAACTTAGTTTTTTTTTTTAGAACTGAGAAATAGCCAAAATAGAAATTGTAGACAAGCAAATATGCAAAATTTTTAATCAGATAATTTTGTCGGATTATTTAAACAATTAGATTTGAAAATGAAAAAATTTGGGTCGGTAATATCAAGGAGGAGGTATGGATATCACTATAATCCATTCATTGGCGGTACTATCGCCTTGATGATATGTCAAAACATATATTTCCATTGTCATCTTTGGAACAGATTGCAGATGCTTCTGCAGTGTCAATTCGCGCCGTTTCTGCTAAGCGATATATACCGAAGCTAACTGTACCCCCTGTAGCGCATCATAGTTCTTCACTTTGTGCATAAAAACAAATAGCTCAAAGAGATGGTGGTGATACCACTCACATTCAATAGTATGACTTATTAATTAGCGGTCACCGAAAGTTGAAATAGATCCCGAAACATTGGGAGTAGAGGGCAGTTTCTGTTGCATTTCATAAACAAGATGATATAATCCTCAGGTATTTTATGACGGTATTACAGAATTATCTTCATTAGCTACTTACAATCATCTGTTCCGCTCCCCTAACCGATTAATTAGTTTTATTTACATAAGCCTTGTTCGATTTGACAATGCTAAACCTTTGACAAATGTGGACGCACATGTAAAGTACCAGAAAGTAGTTATAGTTTTACTACGTGATATTATTAATGCATTTCGTTTTCATATGCAGGAGCGGTTGTCGGTACTGGTGCGCTTTTGTTAGAGGCGCAATGAGAGCCATTTTAATGATGGTATTCTCAAGCTGAGCTTCAAAGTGATACCATAGGAAAATACTGCTAAAAGTAAACGATTCTATTGGTGACTATTACTCAACTAACTTATCAGGGCTTCATATAAGTTATAAGGACCTTAATTTTCCAAAAACTGTCTTCAAATAGTCCAATTTATTAAATGTACCATGACTTTTGTTTTCTTGCCAAACATTTTTTAAGTGCTGAAATAGAAGTAATCCTATGCTTTGACAGAGCTATATTGCTTACATTTTTCAAGTCTTAAAAAACAAAACTGGACTTTAAATCTACTTCAGTTTTCTTTACCGAGCCCTTGAAAGACAACATCTCTGCCAACCGTGCACATATTTCCTATTTGTTTTTATTCATATGCAAATATGTATTTATCAAAGTATTGAGTGTAGCAAAGTACCATGCTGCACGATATGCATCCTAAATTAAAGCTCTCACACGTCTTGATCACGGAAGACAAACATTACACTGATTTATGTATTTTCAGCTTTTTTGAAATGAATGAAAATTATACCAAATATTAGCTGCATTCCAAAACACATTCTCAAAAATACTTGCCAGTAATTTTAATTTTTGTATATTTACATAAGGTAACAAGATTCTATGTTGTTCAAATATAATCCTCAAAAACAGCTGAAATTACAAGGTCATTCCAGGGTCAAATATTAAGTAAATCATCCATGTTGAATGGTTAATGATCAACACGATAGAAATAATACTTTTGATAGAAATAATACCATTGGAGGTAAAAAAACTAAGCAACAACAATACGAATAAATTTCATTCTAATACTTCGTTTTACATTAGAGCTGCTGAATACAGTTGTAACAAATTTTGTTATCGACTGTTATTGATTAATTGCGTAATCATTCAAGACATCTTGATTACCAATTCATTAAACGTTGCTGATCCTGGTGTGAAACAGAAAAGCTCTTTTAAACAGATGTTCAGGAGTATGAAAACTTGACCTTATCTTGACCTTTGCATCACTACTGCTCTGAAATAAAGTGTTGCAGAAATATCTTTCGACTCTGAAGCAAACCTAATCCACATTTATGTTGGCTGGTTCTACTAAGAAGAAACTTGTTAACAGATAGCATCATCAGTTGAAGTATCGTGTCAATGGGGCTGAATTATACCGGTTTGTGGACAAGTGACTTCGATAGGGTCGGGTGTTCCGGTGATTTATAACGCAAAACTTGTATTTATTGAGAAATTGTATATGTGTGGGGATGTGTGTGTGTGTGTGTATGTATGTGCATGTGCATTGGTACGATTCCCTTTAACGAATACTTTCTCGAAAAATTTAGTCTGGGATGCCTGCACATGGTTACAAGTACATGCATACATGCATTTCGTGTCAGCAATCATCTCTTCACCCCTCTTTAACATTTATGTTTCGTTTAGCGCGATTACTTTGGTACTTTTTTTTTTTAATTTAGCAAAAACTATTAAAGGGATCTAAGAGCATTATACTTGTACAAGAAGAATAGAATAAAAAGAACAAAAGAACATAGCTAATAAATTTAATTGATATTTAAATTTTAACAAAAACCTGCAACAAAAAAAATGATTATGAAGAGCAGCAGTGGAGTGGGGAAGATGAAAACCGATCGTTTATTGATAACTCTTTGATAACTAATTTCACGTTTACTTTTGCCCATCTTAAGTGTTTCATACTGTTGTGAACAATTCATGAGTTGCACATTTTGCAGACTTATGCAATAGAAAATTATATACTTTCGTCTTATTTCTCTAAACGGCATTGCACTGAGCTGAAATTATCAGGCGAATTCCCTTTAAAAAAATAATTTTAATATATTGATAGTGAAGGTAACAAGCGAAAGACGGATAAGGGAATGTGCAGAAACAAGCGAGGAAAAATAACTTATTGTTTTTTAGATCTTATCTCAGATTTGGAGCTTAAGCAAAGCCCTGCTCCGAAACATTTGATAGATTTCCGTATAAGTAATACGAATTAATAGCTCCCTTCTTTTTCCTGTTTTGTCTGCCTGTTGATCTTCTTTTCTCCATTTCTAAACAACCAATGCTTCCCTAATCCTCAGATTATGTCGAGAAGAAATCTGGGAGATATTAGAATCCCGGCTTGAAGTAATACTAGATCTTGCGTTTTTTTAACAACAAAAGTTGCACCGTGGTAAGTTTCTCCATACGAAACAATGCCTTACTTGAAAGATAACCATGTAAATATCATTTATACTAATCCATATACACACACGCGTGCGTAATGTTATCCGATCCAACTAACCCATTACTAAACATTTCTTGCCCTTTATCATATCTGATTTTTATTTGAGTTAATTTAAAGAGCAAGCCAAAGTCCTGGGCGGCCAGATATCGCAGCTGACAATTTTCACGAGTTGTTCACAACAGTTCCTGTATAGAAATGAGAGTATTCATCATGATACAGTTGTTTGTCTTAATTATCTTCCTTTTTAAGATTCTGTGAATTCATAGATGTATAAGTAGCTGAAGCAGTATTCTTTCATAAATTATTTAGAACAAAATGTGCAATAAAAGTATTGTTCTTAATCACGCAAAGAATTGTCTTGGAAAATTTCTTCAAATGAACAGCAAACCCTACCGTTTCACTGTTCATCAATTATCCGTTTTTTACTCAAATTTGCTGAAATTTTAGATTGTTTTCTAATTGTAAACAACATATAGAAGCTATATGTTGTTGACAATTAGAAAACAATCTAAAATTCTGCTCATCTGTTTCTTCACCTGTTCCTCCTCACTATATCGATTGCTTTATTCCATCATCTCACGCTCAATAACTTTCAGTTTCTCGACCAGGTCTTTACAAAATTATTTACTGATATTCTTTCGTCCCCAGAACCTTTCAATATTAGTCAAATTTTGTGAAATATTTGCTCTTTCCATCAAGTATGAATGAATAATGGAAGGTTCAAGTTGCTGTGCCAGATCAAGCGATCTAAGATCACAACCTTCTGCACACAAAAAGGCTTCAGTGTTGCTTGATCACATCACATGGGAACAAAAAAACTTTTTCAGGAATTACTGAAAACGCGCAACTATTTGTTTGAACACTCTGCGCAATGCTAATAATACTAATCCTTTTGCTATTACATACATCACTATTGTGGAATGTGGTCAATTCACTTGAATGCTACACGGGTTTCTCCATCATTCGTGGCCAAACAGTTGGTACAACCAAAGAAGTATGCAGTAAACAATCCGATTCTTGCTATCGTGCTATGGCTGATGTCAATTTATTAAGTACAGTTAAAAAGGCTGGATGCTCCACTGTGCGCTGTTATGTTAGTCTTAGTCTTCTTCACCATGTCAGATAAAAGCTTAATCGGTATAAAAGACGATTGTATTTGATATATCCTTACAATACTAGGAGTTTCAAAATAAATAATCACTGGTTGCTTAACCCAAATAGCAGTAAAAATTAGAAAGCTTTCCATTCTCCGTCTACGAAAATTTTGCAATTTGCCTTTTATTCTTTTTGCGTTAACGTTTGAAAATTCGGATGGTCGAGGACAAAAAATGATGGGTTAACCAGGATACTAGAAAAGTTGTCGAGATGAAGCGCAAAATAATCTTTGACATGTTTGAGTTGCATATGATTTGCAAATAGCTCCATTTTCTCGATTAGTTAAGAAAGGCTTGCTTTTCAGCTTAACAGAAACAAATGCATCGAACGAAACTTATTCGGTAGCAAAACAATATTCTGCTGCTGCGATGATCGAGATTTGTGCAATGCTGCCTCGACGTCTTTTGCAATCATTATCTCCGTTGTAGCATCGCTTCACTTTATTTTATGATCAAAATTAAATGAGGTAGGACTCTACATTTGATGTGCTATAAAATCTTAGTAAGCAATTTGCTACAGGAAATTTCATAGTCTCTACAGTCCGGGTGCTTTTTTTACTGCAAGATGAAGGACGGACAGAAACTAGTTGAGAAATACACACTGCTGTTCGGTTACTCAGTGTTTCTGCTGATGATACGGGTAACTCCCCTAAACAACTTCATACTATACAGCTCAAGAACTCAGTTGAGTAATCCGCATATCAGTAAAGCGCTCATCAAGGATAGATAAGTCATCAGCGTAAAAGTATCCACACTCCGATAAAATAGCTTTTTATGTTTAGCTGTATCTGAAAATAATTTGAATAAATATTCATAGTTTCAGAACTTACCACATTTAACTGATGATTATTATTCGGTGGGCTATTTTAATCATAGACATTTTTTGTAAGTTCGCCAGACTGTCTATTTTGAGATTGAATGGAAGCAGATTAATTTTACAGCTAGTAAGACATCCGAAGTACTTTTTTTTGATATTTTTTTTGAGTTTTAACTTTTTTTTGTATATTTTTTTTGAGTTTTAACTTATGAAAGATGAAGATACACTAAAACGCGTTCCTTCTTTTCGCTTTTTCAAGGCTTAGAAAGTTTGTAGTTCATTCTGAAAATTTTTCCAAGTTATACACCATAAGTAGATGTGTTTCTAACACTAACATCGTATAGTTAAAGAAAATCAGAACTGAACCTTATGCCTTCTAAGGCAATCGATCACCAGATATTCCACCAGTTGGTATTTTTCAACAGCAGCTATTTGCACTTAATGTAATTAAGCTACAATTATATCACAAGAAAATAAAAATGGGACTTCTTTTTCGACTTCACTTTTAACTACCGTAATGCAAAGAGGACCATGAGGATCGAGCTTATTCTGCAATGTTATACCATATCATTGTGTAATCAATGCATTATATTCACGACTTTTATTATAGGAGGAAAAGTTGAGGCTTTCACACCCATTTTAATGCAGGCTGTGCTTGGTTTTCATACGTTCAGCGTGCATCTTCCGGCTATCTAATAAACATTCATGCTCCGTTCATACATACATTATCCGTGTGCATCCCGAACTCTCTTTCATTTCAACAGGAACGGCAGATCACCGCTATATTAACGAATTTGATTTCACATAATTATGAATTCTAAAACTTTCCAACTAGTTCGCTGCATTGCAATGGAAGGAAGTGGTTCTTCCCAACAGCTGCTACAAGGCCGACAGCGTTGTGTCATTTACATTATGGGGGCTTTTCTTTTTATCGAAAATCAAAAAACGTTTTCAATTAATATTCTAAAAGTGTTTTTATTCAGATGAACTGTTTGAAAACTACTATTTACAATAGCCTGGTATTTCGTTTAAAAGTGGTACGAAACAGTTAAGTGCCACGTCGGCTAGTCAAACTTCAGGTGATTCTGAGTAAAATATTGTTTCGAATTTCGAATTGGTGCTAAATTTTAAAGGATTATAATTTGAATTGAATCAAGTAATGCGTGCTATGAACTGGTGATTAACTGAAGCAAAAGATTCAGACAAATCCCAATATGAAAGTAACACGAGAAATACAGGTAAATGGTAAAACCATCGAAACAAAATATGCCGGTATGCAAAAATGAACCATACTGAGTAATAATAGGGAGTTATAAATCTTAGATGAAAAATCACTGCGAAGACCTAACATGCCTTTACTGTCAAGCCTGACATTAATTCTCTTTATTGTTAGACGATGTATAAAAAACAGTAATAGAAAAAACACTTGATCACATATAACTGCAGATCGTTTAACTATAAACGATTACTCAAGGCGAATATATGTACATGTCCAGTGAAGGACAAGCTTTGTTTATTAATTATGCTCCCAGGGGGCAATCTTATTGCGACGATGATTTCCGAGTTCATGCCTATCAAGATAACAGCTTCTCTCACCCTCTGCAACAAACTTATAACAATGGAAGAAAATTGTTTTCAAAATTTCAAACAAAAATAAAGGCTGCCCTGTGCAGCAACAAAATTCATGGTTAGTTTTTAATGAGGCACTGGTCTGTAGAAGTGAGATGAATAACTGAAAGGCTTTACGGTTCCGGGATTACAGTAAAAACTGACGGTTTAATCTCCGTTTCCATCACAGACTTGACCAATTGAAATGATTCATATTCCTCAACCTCTTTTCGAATACGTCTGAGCAACAATCTTCATTATCTTATCTTTCTTCAGTAGAATCGGTTTGAAACATTTAGAAAAGATATGGATAGGAGATGTGTTGCAGTGCACACTCCAACAGCTTACAGTGGCGATGACTGCTTGAGCAGAGAGTGGACGGAAGTTACCCAAAAACTTGTTCATTTTGCTCGGAATAATCGTGAAGAGAATGGATGACAATACCGGAATAAAACTGCACCGAAAAACTGCCAATCATAACCATAACTGTCTATTTAAATGAACCAATTTCAACTGTTTTCAACTCTGTACCGCATAACTTAATCATGACTAAGCAACTCTAATCCGATGAATACATTGAATAGTGCCTTTATAGCTCAGCAACATATCTTCTCTCACCATTGATCAACATATCTGACCAACATATCGTCCTTTCGGCTTATCTTTGACGTGGATCTGTCTGACAAGCTTAGTACTCTCTTCGTCTTATAAACGCGCTTGGACCATATGTCCGAATTCCAGGATCACTCTTACATAACTTATTGACAAATGAACACACTGATCAATGCCATGAATGCGTAGTTAGAAATTAACTTACACTGATCTCACGATTTTCTCACCTAACTACACATTATGGAGGTTAATTTAAAACTCTGAGCTGCAATAAATGCCATATGACTCATAGCGACGCACTACCGTAATTGACAAGAGTGAGACAGCGCTGGTACTAGAACTTTCGATGAAGAGAAGTGTAGGAGGGAGTATTGTGGTGCTGACGGAAAGGGGGTGAGTCGATCCGACGATATTCCATTACAGCCCAGTATCGTTCAAGTCAAGAAAATAGTTTTAGCTTGACCTGTTCCAATTAGAAGTACTCTCAAAGACCACCTAACTAAAACGTGTACCAATGCTCCGTCATCATCCATCTTATAGCCAGTCATTCTCCGCACAACCTTCATCAAACCTTTACACTTTTCACCTGTACTCAAATGAGGCATTCGTTCTTTTCGTTTTCTATTTCTCTCCTTGTTTGTTGGTTCCAGCCAAATATAATTAGATTGAACGAAAATTACTTTGATATTGGGATGAGATGACATCAGTACTTAGTGCCACGTCATACTTTGACTCATTTATAACAGTTCAGCTTCAGTGGCTGTTCCGCAGATCGATTGCACAGTTAAATAGTGGATTTGTAATTAGAGTGGGATTCAATCGTTGTTTCGGAATGTTCTTTAATTACTCCATAAAAGCATTGATTTGAGAGAAGTAGACAACAATGTTTTTCATCGAATGAACGGTGGCGGTCGTATGAATGGTCCAGTGGACACAACGCTATATGATATTCTGAATGTGAAACCGAATGCTACAATGGATGAAATTAAAAAGGTAGCTTTTCTCTTCAATAGAAGGATTTTTAAAAAATGGGATGAGCCAATGGAGGTGATCCTTAATTTTAGCGAAGTAAAGTGACGTTTTTACATTTTGACAAGATTTATCGACAGTTAACCCACGAAAGCTTTATTTGTGCGCTATTAGTAGTTTGATTTGGTTTTTTAGTCCTATCGTCATTTGGCAAAAGAACACCATCCCGATAAGAATCCGTCTGATGGCGACAAGTTCAAGGAAATATCATTTGCTTATGAAGTGCTAAGTAATCCAGAGCGAAGAGAAATTTATGACGTTAGAGGTCTCGACGGTATCAAAGAAGGTGATAGCGGTAGGTGAAAGATGTGTTTTGTATGAGCTTAAATATAGTTTATTGATTGTCGTTGTAGGAGGCGTTTCCGGTGCTGAAGATCTTTTTTCAACTCTATTTGGTGGTGGTCCGCTTTCGTCATTTTTCGGTGGTGGTGGTGGACGACGAAGAAAAATGCGTGGTCAGGACATGGCCCATCCACTAAAAGTATCTCTCGAAGATCTCTATAGTGGCAAGAAGTCCAAACTGCAGTTGTCAAAACGAGTGATTTGCAGCGCTTGTCATGGGTGAGTTAAAGATGTATCAAGATTTTACTTCAGGAAGTTTCGGGTTTGTTTGTTGTGCATTTCTAATGCACCTTTTTCCATTTGTATGAGTGCAAGCAAATTACGTTAATATCTCAGGCTGTATTTTTATATTGCTGAAAATCTTTCCCCAGAGACTTTTTTGAGGCAGATTTTTCGCTTCACCAGTCAAAAAATCGTCGAATGGCATTTAGGATCATCATTGGCTTGAAAAAATGCTTACAGACTTACAGACAGATTTTGACTTAATTTCTGGAAGGAAGGGGTTCCCAGACAACCTTATTGAGTTTTTCTGGGCATAGGTATCTGTTAGAATGCTTATTGTGTTCTCGTAGTATTACAAAAACATGATATTTGTAGTAGTGTCTTGGCGAAACTTTTTGATGGTATTTTATCTTCGGAGAAATACCTGATACGATTTTGCCTTTTTAATCAACTGAAATATTCACCTAATAACTTCTACACAGCATTGTCTATCGAAGAGGTTTAAAATAGTTGTTACATGGTATCGTATTATTATGAGATAAGTGCTACAAAATAATGAGTAAACGTAATACAGATATATCTCTGTTAAGGATCAAAGATCGAAGTTTCGACTCTCATCAAAATGAGATTTTTTTGTTTTTAATTTGGTTCTTAATGCTTAGCTTTGGAGCTGATATCTTTCGAAGTTGCTTTACAAGTGCCCAATCATCTTTAAAATGAATCTGTCTTGAGAATCTTAGCAGTAAATAACATCGTTTTATTTTAGTTAAATTCTATGGTTCGAATCTGTGAAGTGCTTTTGAATTAGCTGTTCCTAACATGTTTTTTAAAGATTCCCAATCTCCTTAATCCTTTTGTAGTCGTGGTGGTAAGGAAGGAGTATCGTACAACTGTCAAGAATGTCGTGGAGCTGGTGTCAAGAGCGTCATAAGGAAACTTGGTTCTGGTTTGATTCAGCAAATGCAAATACAGTGCCCAGATTGCAACGGAACAGGTTTGGGACCTGTAAGACAGCATACTAAGCTGACTTACTTACATGTTTCTTTTTCAGGTTTAAAACTCAGTTGGAGTGAAAATCTATGAATACTCCAAGGAAATTTCGATTTCATGACATTGTAGTATACTTTGTCAAGATTTTGAAATGCTCAAGAATTGAGCAAACATTTTTGTTGTCAGATGAGAGAAGTTTGGTTCAGACTGATGTTTCAGGGATACATTAGGGGCAGCCTGCTTCGAGAATATATGTGGGTCATGGGACTTTTGAACCAGCGATATTATTTAAACTTTTCATGGATAAAATCGATTGCAGGAACGAAAATACCGGAAAAAGATAAATGCAAAACATGTAGAGGCGAGAAAACTGTAACTGAAAAAAAGATGCTGGAAGTGGTTATTCAGAGAGGAATGCATGATGGACAGAAGATCTGCTTTAGGGGTGAAGGCGATCAAGAGGTTCTGCATTCTCTGTTACTGAAAGTGTAGAAATTTGTAAAATAATTCTGATTATCATTTAAACCTAGCATTCAAACCTAGACTTTGGAGGCAAAGATTTTGAAAAATCTATTGTGTCTAGTTTCGATATTTTTATAGCCAGGAGTTGAACCAGGTGATGTGATAATCGTGGTGCAATGTAAACCACACGATACGTTCCAGAGACAAGGTGACAATTTACTTATGCAGAAGTAAGTTTCAAGTATATGATTTCCTCACAAAGTATTGTGGAACATAATCATCGTGTACATATATATATATATATATATATATATATATATATATATATATATATATATATATATATATATATATATATATATATATATATAT
>NW_018108299.1:37657-52449 GCF_000183805.2 Loa loa | reverse complement strand
TATATATATATATATATATATATAATTACAATGGTCTAAAATAAGTTAAGAGTCTGATTTCAGAAAAATATCATTGAATGATGCACTGTGTGGTTGCCAGTTTGTAGTTAAGCATTTGGATGGTAGAGAACTGATGGTAACTACTCGACCCAATGATATTTTGGAGCCAGGTCTGCTGTTTATTTATAGAGATAGATAGTTAAATTTGGTGTTTACTTTCGAGAAATTCTTCTGTGCATTTTGTCGCAGTATGGAATAGCAGCATTTGAGTTGTCGAAGGACGGTTAGGATTTCGGTTAGATGTTCACAAGATTCATTCGGTGTTTGCTTTGTCGGCCATACAGTCTGACTTCGCACAATAACATCCTTATTCATTCAAGCTTGAAATCTTATATAGAATCGAAATTAGAGGAGGTCTAATTAGCAAAACTATTTGACTCAAAAGTATTCTGGTGAGAATTATAATTGGTATACATTGGTCAGTGACGATATTTATAATGATATACAACCTCTCATAATGAGCGTCCAAGCACAAAATACGATTATGAACAAAACAGGCGTTATAAATGAAAACTTTTGAACAGATTGCATTCGTGGTATTCGTAACGAAGGGATGCCCATAGCGGACAGTCCGGGTGCTGGGGGTGTTCTGTTCATCAAATTCAAAATCGAATTTCCAGAAGATAATTTCTTAAAAGACGAAAATGACTATAAGGTTTTATTTTGTTTCAACATTATTTTAAAGTGACGATCATGGAGACTTCCTGAAGTTTAATTTTTCTGGAATCATTATTTGAATCAGATTATATTATTTGATTTTAGATGCTCATTCTTATACATTACTTTGCCTGTCTTTATTGGTTTCTTCCCAAAATTCTTCCCAAAATAACGCCATTTCATTATTCAGATTTCATCCATTTCCCTGAAGCACACATTTTTTCAGGATGAATCCGGTTTTTTTTCTTGCTTTTTTAGTGTTTAGAAACGCTGTTGGGCGGTCGCCCACAAACAGGTCCGTTACCGGAAGGCGAAAACGTGGAAGAAGTTTCTCTGATGTCTTACGAAGAGCGCCGTTATGAAAAAAGAGGTCGTAGTGGTCCAGGTGAAGTGTATCAAGATGATGTTGATGAAGAAGATGAAGAAATGGGCAGTGGTGGTACACACAATGTCCAGTGCGCCCAGTCATAGTTCTCACGATCTAGTGATTTAAAAAAATACTGGAGAATTCATCCTGCAAACTGCGATGTATCCTGGGTTTTCACATTAAAAAAATTTTATGGATTGACTGTTCGTGGCATAAATTCTGTTGAAATCTCTGTACTTTTTTTCTGGAAATCAATTGCTTTTTATTTGTTCCTGTACGACATATTATATAACTGGGTAGCACCTTGCGGTAATTTTATCTTTTTCTGATGTCGATCAGCCGTCATGCTGCTTATAGATATTTTTGAGGAGACTTTTGATAAGCTCTTTTATTTGTAAGCTTTTTTCTATTTCTGGACATAAAGTTGGTGTATTGAAATAAAGGACCGTCGGTTCATTTTCAGGATTAACCTGAAGTAAGAGGTGGGTTACAGAGCAGAAGGAGAAATTGAAGCAGTGAAAAAGCGGAAGAGAACTGGAAAGGATTTTTTAATTTGAGATCATCTGCCCTCCTTGAATCTTTCAGGTTGCAAAAGCCAATTTCCCTCTGAGAATGACTTGTTTTTCCCATTGCATATTATTCTGAATGTGAATATTACTGGAGCTTGTTTTCAACTGATAAACCTGTATAACTTACTCAGGTAAGGTTTATGTACTTGAAGGTTTCTTAAAAAGTAGTTTGGGTAGGGGTTTCTGCTTTGGCTTCCTACAAAAACGATCACAATATGTGGAATCATGACTTAAATCAGAGGTAGATTTTTTATAGAACAGTGAATTGAAGGGAACAGCGTTAGTAATAATACATAATTATACAGGGAACATCCAACAATGAGTACAGCTGAGTGCATCCCGACAGATACAACAGATATATTTATCATTAAATTTTCTGGAATTAGTCCGTGGCTGAACTGATTCTGATATCCAAGAGTGATTTTAATGCCGACCGAAAGAGCCTCCCTTACTCTATCCCGAAAAATGCAAGTCACCATGAATAACATGGAACTTAGAAAAAGGAATTTATCAGCATCGGTAGTATAACATCCTTCAAAAACGGAGACGTCATAAAGCCTTGGCAAAGGCCAGGATCAGAGGTTTACAACAGAAGAGTCGAGAAATAGAGAAACGTGCATTTGTGCGCATTAGTTTTTATTTACCCGACTAGCTGTTTCTTGAACCTTCTGACGAAAATAATTCCCACTATACACACCTTAAAAATAGTTCAGAGCAGAATGAGTGAGGCGGTGTCACGAAAAGGCCATAGGATCGGAATTTCTAGGGCCCTAGTGCGCTTTACTCATTCAGTGGTTGATTGCCTTTACCTTATGAAGCGGATTTCTGCTATCTAACCATCTAAAACACTTGTTTATCTATCAGCTAAGATCCATCACAACTGAGAGACGCGAAAAGAAAAAAGAAAAAACTCTACAAAATGAAATCGGCGAAGAAAGGGTAAAACTCACCAGCAACAGCGCCCCCAAAAGCGGCGAAAATACCGGCAACTGTGAAACCCGCAACGAACCCTACAGGGCCACCCATTGCAATACTACCAACAGTTGCTGGTATACTTGATTGTTTGTGCGTCTTGAGCTTTTTTCAAATTTTTTGAGCTTTGCGGACATTTACCTGAGCTTTTTCGATGTGTTCTTCAATACTGTCAACGACATCGTGCTGTATCTAAAAGCAAGATTTGACTTTAATTAAATTTTGTTAAACTGAGTAAACACAAATAACAATGTACAGAAACCATCAAAATAACATGGAGGATGGGTATCATCCCGACAAGTCTGATTGCTTTTCATTGGCTTAAGACGGATCTTGCTTTGAAATATATCATTGTCACATGCGATCACTCGAATTTCTCCTATGATTTCATTTAACTAAAAATATTAGACTCGTGCTTACATGAACAAGCTGAGCAAGTTGCATCATCATTTCATTCAAATCTTCGGCATCCTAAAACAAAAGATCAAAGGCATCTGTCTAAGCAGTGGGTTGATTTTTTCGTGGTATTCCTACTGTTATGAAATTCATATTACTACGACCACGCAGATACCAAAATTAGCTCATACACGCTAATTTTTTCACTTTTATGGCATTTGTCTTAGCTTCTTTTGCTTGTAAAAGCAATAGGTTTATTCTTATTTGTTTCTCTTCTTGCAATTCGTCTCCCTGAAAAGATATATACATATAGCACGAAAACTCCATAGACTCAATAATAAATAAGATCAATAACTTAGAGATAACAACGTTTGAGTCAGACAAAAGCTTTCCTCTCCGTTCTCAGTAACACGAGATTTTAAGTAATCAAAGAAACTTTTGCTGTTTCAGCCAACAAAGACTTCTCATACAAGTCATCATAAATATTCGTCCATTCTGGTGTTTCAGCAGCAGCAATTTCATTCAGCGCATTGATAGCTCCCTAAACTTGAATTCGGATTATTTCAATACGAACATCGAAACGCTCCCGATCAGTTATCAGTTACACTTGTATGAGATCGCACAATCAGAACCTGTTGCAAATTACCCAACAATTGATCAATCTTTTGTGAAGCAGCTCGCATGTTCTTGGAGCCCAACAGTGAGCCGTTCTGGAAAAAAAAAAAAAACTCGAAAGACGCCATAGCTAACACAGATGATTTTTTGTTTCAGGCATTGATGGAATTCATTCTGAAAATGGTTTCGTTTATAGCAGCGAATCAGTCTGACATTTCAAACTCCAAACTCCACATATGGTTATAACTAAAAATACCCTTTACTAAGGTACGGACATTCAAAATAGTTAACCTCATCAATATCCAGAAGAAGTAACTGCAACTCATGAAGATTCAGTCTAGTTACGCGTTCAAACCGTTCAATAATTATCAAAGTTCGAGACCAATTCATATTTCTGAAATAGAAGAACTGCCACATACCCCCACTCATTTCAAACCACTGCCCAGTCATCATCCTAACTCCCCACTGTAGGTTTGCCCATTATCTATCCAAATCAACATATCACGCAACTATCGCCACAAAGCGAACTCGCTTCAAACATTATTTCCTCGCCACTTTTTGCTGAGATTTCTTTTTAACATTATCGCCACTACCCAAATTGTTGACGTACCAATGAATTAAAAGCGAGCCTTATTAAAACAAATTTTCCAACTGTGTTATACAACCAAATTATATCTTCTGCCTCATTTTACACGAATATTTTCAGAGAGTAATTTACGTCACAGTAGTAACTAAATTCAAGTTTGGAATACATTCATAAACGAAACAAAGGTGACAAACTCGAAAAATAATTTTTATTTAAGTTTTGTACAATCAGTCACAAATACTGGAAACAGTTAACAGCATTTGCTCACACTGACGAATTTTTTTACTTCTTTGACAAATTCTCTGAAATTAGAAAACAAAATCAAATTTCGAACCAAATATTATTTCATGAAATTTAGACCATAAATCATTTGTATCACTAAATTGAAGAAAGCAACGGGACTGCAAGGGAATTTTGCAATCGGGTAATTATGTAAATTCTAACAGTAGAACAAGAAATTTTTAAACTGAGGTGGAAAGTATAACGATAAGCTTAGTTTATCAAATTCTTCATTTTTATTAAAAACAGCAGGAATAACCTATTATTTCTATGTTCTTCGGCAACTTTCCCTAACAAATCGTTGAAATTTCGTAGAGCAATACGTGTGCTATCTTCCCTCCATGACGCTGGAACCAACTTCATCAAAGCTCGACATTTCCGGATCATGGACTGATCAGATATTGCTGCGCATTGTAAAGCGGGCATCATTCGGTTTACGATACCATCCAGAATCAATTCTCGCATTTTTTCCTCAGATAAAACTCCAGAGAGACAGTTCAGACAACGAATAAGCTGTAACTTACCAGCCATGAATAACGAACTGGTCCAAAGAAAACAACCAGCTCTATGTTTTAGGATTGTCAGAAATAAAACTTACAATTAACTTCTTTTAATAAACCCTGACATCTAACGATATTAGATTGCCTCAACCATCAGCAAAACAAGAAAGCGAACCTTAACAGAAGTCCAAGTTTGTCGATCCAAGAATGCCTTACAGCCGGTGGCAAGATTTTCAACAGCTCTGCAAAATATTCGAAAATTTTTAAAAATGCACTTGGATCTGAGTAACAAATTAACAGATTAGTCAAATAAGAATGTACTGCTTCGAATAAATGGGAACAAATAAATCTTCATCGATAGCATCCTGAGCTCGCAGACATATAGTCTGTAAAAGTTTTTGCACTGGCCGACTATTTGGTACTAGCGTTGGACACTCATCAATCAGCTGATTGAGCAAAAAACCCAGATTTCGACACTGGTGTTGCGATAGAGGGTCCCAGCGCTCACGGATCAGATCTGAAAATAAGTAAGCTTGAATGTATCATCCCTAATCTGTAATCAGTTTGTAACATTACCAGAAAAATAACGAACTTCCATACTTCCTAAACAATTTTAATTACGTGGCATTCATAAACCGAAATCCTTAATACATAAATGTTCAGTAATAAGAGCCTGAATAGGGAAATTATGTTACTTTCCAATAGCTTTTTAATTCTGGCCTTCTCTATCTCTCTCTTCTCTCTTAAAAATAAAAATATAATATGCAATTCTGTTCATGCGAGAAACTTCTGAAAAGCCCATTTTGCAAAGTGTAATTTATTCAAATATTATGAAAAATTCTTTAAACCTATTTTTAGCCACTTTCAATTTATTATAAAAGTGAATATACAGACTATGTCTAGCAGCCAAAGTACAACAACATTTGGAACTTAAATCGACATTAAAAATATGCTCTTCCAGCTAGATTTTACAGGGACTTTGTCAAGTAGCAACAAATATCATTCAATATAAATAGCACCTGTAATTTTCCATAAAAGAACTTTCTCAATGCAGAGAGGTACAAATGAGGAAACGACAGGGTGTTCAACAATAATATTAGAGCTTGTTGCGGCACATGTTATCAAATTTTCGTACCAGCGCATCGAATTCACTGGACGACTGTCATTCTGGAAATAGAAAATTTATAATACAGAGGGAGAAGATGAAGAATTCAAAACACAACACACCAAAAACTGCATAGTTGTGCACTTCCATGAAAAAATTATACAACTGCACACTTTTGCATGCAATATTTCGCATTAATGAATTACGCAAGCAGCTTATATGGCAACAGAAAGTCTTGCAGAATATCGCTGCAAATTCAAAAGATAAAGAAAAAAAAAGAAGGAAAGGGTAGAAATATTAGAAATATTTTAGTAGAAATATTTTAGAAATATTTTTCAAATATTTTTAGAAATATTTTTCAGCAGTTGATCCTTGTCATTCTAAATTAGAAAACCTAAAAATTTTGGGAAAAAATACCTCAAGTGGTCCCCAATCAATAAGTTCCAAGCGAATAAATAATGAGATAAGCTTTGGAATACATAGCTGAATATAAGCGTTCGTGAAGGATTCCTCGTCATGTACTAACCAATCAACAAATTTTGATAGAATTCGATCGATACGACAAAAATCATCAAGTGCATCAACGAATACGACATTCGCTGCTGCACGGATTTCATCTGTAAAATGAGATTTTTATTAATTCCCAAGCATTTTCTGAGAAAATTCTCGTTCTTTTGAATACACCAAATGCATTGTAATACAAACCGATCGATTGTTGGCGAGCCACAATCTCACTATTTGTTTCTTCATCATCTGTACTTAAGCCTTCTTCATGTGAAACACCTTCTAAAGTATTCTCACGCATGCGACGGCGGCGCGACCTGAAAAAAAAAAGCGTCGTTGTCTTGATCTAACATGAATGTTACAAATCTTACCTTCTTGCTTCGCGTTCTGCTGCCCTTTGGCTGATTTCGGGAGCTCGTTGGTGCAATGGTCGACCAGCGGCAGCTGCTGAGCATTCATCATACATATCATGTACATCATTTCTTCTTCGTGTTCGAAGTCTTCGAGCCCGCCCATCTAGAATCTCTGCCATTCGATTTTCCAAATCTTTAACTTCGCCTATCTGAAATACAAAAGAAACAGCTAACCTCTACCTAAGTTTTTTTTTATCAAAATTTGCAAGTTGATACTATTATACACTTGTCAAAAAGTTGCTTATGAAATTATTTTGAAAGCATTTACTTTATCTGACAAACATTCCAACAAATCCCTGGTGTATGCCCGCATATCCTGATAAACCTGGAAACGTTCCCTGATCCGCGGTTCTTCCATCTCAAGCTTGCCAATCATTTCCTTATTTTCTTGAATCTGCATGTTTATCTTTTCATACTCCGCTTCACGAGCATTTACTGATTCCTTGCCATCTTTCTTGCTGCAATATTCTAGTCCCAAGCACTGTTGAGAATATCATATGGCAAGATCCATCAATGAATCGAGATTTAAAAATGATTTGAAACATAGTGAACTTACCGCTGCTGCAATTTTGAAAGAATTTCCTTGAGTGATACAGTTGTTGTTTGACCAGATACTAGTCCGGCTGAAAGAGAACTGACTGAAATAAATTGAAAGACTTTCCAACTTGTTTTAGTACAGTCGAAAAAATCTTGATGTAAAGAATAAAGAAGTACCCAATAAAGAATCAAATCTTCCTCATTTAATGAAAGAATAGAGTAACTGCTACACAACCAGTAAAAAATATTGATGTATGCCAACCCTGCGACACTGAAAGCATATCAGTTTCAGCAAAATCTATATCCATTTCCATCGGCAACTGCTCCCGATTTTCGGATGGGAATTCCATACTACTTCTTATCGCTTTCATCACTGCTTCCATTCTTGCACGTTCACGTTCCAACATTTCCACCTTAATTTCATGTAAATGATAAAATTCCGATTTCATGATAATTTTTTATAACTGTGCTGGTAATTTCAACAACTTCCTATTTCAGAAGAAGTAGTTCATGACTTAGTGTTACAGACACTACCTTATGTGATGATACTCCTTTCTTCATCTGTTCTCTTTCCCATCGTGTTACTTCCTCATCCGACTGTTCACGATCATTATCACTACCTATAAAATAATGGAAATAGTAAGAAAAAACTGAGACTCATCTCACTGGAACAAAGCCATTTGATCAGATATGGACGTCTTGAACATACATGCTTTATGGAAAATGGAAACCTGAACGACGCTTACGCCTTGTTTCTGTTTGTATATTCAAAAACTATTACCTCCTCCTTCATGAGCGAGAAACTCCATATGTTCATTTCGGCGTCGTTCATCATCATCAGCCGCCAAACCTTTTAACGAATAAAATCTGTAAAGAAGAAAATAATGATTCAATTCTAGACTTCAGAAAGTTTTTTCCGATTTGGATCTGCTGATAAAAATCAGAACGTTTGGTTACTTAGTGTTTTCCTATCCGAATAAAATCTGATTTCGTTCCATCTCCTTTAATCCCTCAAAAAACAGAAATTGCTTACCGATGATGACGGTTCCTCCAACAGTAATGATAGGATTGTTTTTACATGAATCTTTAAAGAAATAACTGACCTTCCACCTTCTGGGTCTTCATCACTTAGATCGTTTTCATCTTCACGTATTAACCGTGATCGTGCAACGGATTTATCCTCCAATTGGTTTATTCAGTTAAATAACACAACCTCAGCAACATTAGAAAATGATATACACTTGGAAATTCCACTGCTGCATACCTCGTATATTGAGGAAATTACTTACTATGGAAAAATTGTGATTAAAACAGTAAGAAGAATAGTGTGTTATTAAGGAAGTATTGGTGAATTAAAACTTCGATGCTTTTTTATAAAAATTAGTATACCTCACTTGGATCTCTTTAATTATCTTTTTGATATCAATAACTTAAGCCTCAGAAGTTGAAAATGACATAAAAATTAGCGAAAGAAAAGAATTTATTACAGTTACCTTCAGCCGTTGCACGTCATCTAGTGGAATTTGTCCATTAGAACCGACCAAACGCATTTTCTCTCGTTTCTTTCGCGCTTCATAAACAGTCTTCGCATCCGGAATTTCTCCTAGAACTTCGTTACTATGAGAGAATTGTGATTAAAACGGTAAGAGAAACTGAGTTACAATCGAGAGATAAGTTATAAATATTACAATTTCGAACCTCGAAACGCAGATGGAAATTTACTTCTTATGACCGAATCCTGCACCAAACCCGTTTCCTCTAGTTCGGATTCATTCTTCGTTTTCCATTGTTGACTGCTGTGAGTCTGACATGCAACAAATTTTTGATTTGAATATAAATTTACCCAAGACCTCCAAAATTGTAACAATTAAGCTAAAAACATTGGTGAAAACGTAAACAGTCTCAAGAAAAAACATACATTAACATTTCCGACTGAGGGTTCATTCGTTTTTACTTCTTGCTTAATTTGTTTGACAACTACTCTGGTTTCCTGCTCCGTAATTTCATCCTCAACTTTTTGCCGCAATTTTGCTCTTTTTGTCACCTTCTCTAAACGCTTGCTAGGATCTTTCCGTTTGATTTTGAAGTCTGTTATGTCATCGCCTGAAAGATCAGCACTGAAGTAAAAAGTAAGAAATCAAGGTTTTTAATAAAGCAAAACAGCTGATTTCTGTGGAAAAATCCTGCCAACAAAAAACGTCTCTTGTATTCCAGATTCGGTGGAAGGACAAGCTTCAGGTGGGCTGCTCAAAGCTCAAAGGAAATTTTTATCTCTACAATTAAGTCATAAATTCACACTGTCTGGACAAAGTCAAACACAAGAAATGAATAATAGGTAATCTAGAAATCCAATTTTCAAACAGTCTAATTCTAGTCATTACAGTATTTATTCCAGTTAAGGTAAATTATAATGCTAGAAGTGTAACATGCTACCAACAAACAACGAATTTGTTGCGTTTTTCTTTTTTGGTTGCAGCTTCGTTGAAAATCTACCGACCTTCAAAATCATCAAAACTGAGCAAGTGGTGCTCCTCTGTTAGCACACCAGCCTGTGGTTCTTGGTTCCCTTCTGCTTTATTCACCTTTTCCACGTGCTGCTGTTGTTTGATCGTCTTACTGACTGATATCCCTTTGATTGTTGATACTACTGACGTTCCGGAACTAACGCCACCACTTCCATTACCACCACCACCACCATCATCACCATCATCATCATCATCATCGTCCGACAGTACTCGTTGACGAAGATTACTACGGTTTTTCACTTTTCGAAACATTTTTCTCAGTATGAAAAGTATAGCTTGGGTAAAAAAATCGACTCAAACTGAAAAAAATTATAGCTTGGATAAAAACTGGTTCAAATTGAAAGTGCTCTGAGTTCGTTTTAATTAAGTTATGGCCTAATAAAAAGGCTTCCGTGAAGTGCCAACATAATAATAAACATTAAGCTTAAAAAATCTTCCAACAACTCTGACCTTCAACGAATGCTTTCAAGATATGGAATCATCATGTCGAGTACAGTTAAAAGACTTAAACTATACACTTGCCAACGGAGTACCTCGGATTTTAATTGGAACCACTAATTTATGAGACGTGTTTATTAGTCAATGTTTGTTTAGCCCTTGCTAAAAGTAGCGGAAAAATGCAGCGTCATTGAAGCGGAAAGGAAACGAAGTGAGGCAGAGGCTTAAAAAAGTATAAAAGAAGACAGAGTGTTAGCAAAGGTTGGGAGGATATCTAAATAATAATGCTACATCACTATGTTACCTAGTAAAACAAGGAAGAGAACATGAGAAACGTCACCAACTCGATACATAAATTAAACACGAAAGATCAGCAGATCTACAAATCCGAAGGTAAGAAATCTTCACTGTTAACTGTGATGTTGAAATTAACGCAGGTACGATGTGCAATTGTAATCTCAGGAGCAAACTGTGTCAAGCTGGGACGTCGTTGCTTCTATGTATGGTACTATGACGATCGATTTCGAAAATCGAAGGATTTTATAATACGGTAAATATATCGCTGCTGGAAAGCTGTAAACATACCCATAAACTCTAGAAATTGGAGATAGGGCACTCACGATTATCAACATCTTCATCCTATTGCATCAAACCTTTTAATCTATACTGCTATCATTCTCCCCAATTTTTAGTTGAGCTTTTTTTATATATCAACAACAAATCAACTTTACCTGTCACGAATGAACGCGAAATTCCGTGATAAGGAAAAATATAAAGAATCATAAGTGAATGTGCGGATGATGTACTAATTTCGATATATTAAGTTGAATTGTGACTAAAAAAAAACCATCCAAAGTCTTTACCGTATGAGTGGGGCGATATCATTGCATAGAATTTTGTATATGTGCTTTCTGTTTAGCAATATAGACTAAAAGCCCTATACTAATGTGTGCTTTTTGTTAACAAAATGCTTCAACCACATGAGCTAACAAAGGCGCTAATTCTTGTAATCATCGCAGGACTAATCCTTGAAGGATGTACATATAAGTCCTGCAGATAGTAGGAGGACATTCTTCTTTTTTTTTTTTAATTCTGCAGATTGGTGTCTTCGAAAATGGCGACGTTCGTTTGACCACGTTTTTGGAATTAGTTTTGTGCGTTAATTTGTGTTTTGTAATTCTCAGTGATTATGCTACACTAAATTATTTCATTTATCTAATGGTTTATTTACCCAGTTATGAGGTGGAGGTTAAAAAAAAATTTGCAACTCTGCCATTTGCGCAAGATACTTCCAAAAATACAAAAAATCTCCACTTTATCTGTACATCTCATATTGAAGCTCGACAATCAACTAATATCACGATAATCAAAGCAAGGCCTTTGAATCAACCATTCGATTTGATGTATGGACCAAATTACTCAGCCTTGACCTAAGTTTAGTCTTAATAGTGATCTTTAAAAGAGCCGTTAAGAAAGAAAGGAAATTTGAGGGTATGATGCTATTTGTGGCATGCATTCATATGTTCGAAAGGTAAAGGGAGCCAGGTACATAAGACGAGCAAATTAAACAGCTGAACCAGAAAAGGAATTGATGAGCTCATTAACACATCGAAATTCTGTAAGCTTTTGGCTCACTGAGAAACTATAACCAGAGAAAAGGGAGGGAGGATGAAATTAACATCTGTACAGAAGTGATGAGTTAAAGGATGAACTAATAAGGACCTCATCACAACTACTTGTAACTTGGTTGTCATTACTGGATAAAATGAATGCTTGATTGACTTTCTTTTCATGTTCTGTGAGGAGTGAAAAACTAAATGGAACATTAACCAAACAAATATTATCATCATAGTAGTGGTGACAACCGGAATGGTCACGGTTATAGAGTTGAAGTTATCGACTGAACTATTTTCTCGTTAATGAAGGCATTGAGAGAAAAGCAAGCAGAAAGAACTGATGGTTTTGACAACATTTATTTATATCATATTTTCCAGAGGTGCACTTCAAAACAGCCACAAAGTATTTGGCTTGGCCATTGAATTGTAGAATAGAAATCCTAAATGACGTTCAGTATCATCTAATGACAGAGCAGCCTTGAAACTAGTTATCGGCATATATGGGACCACTTTATTTTGCTTCAAATATCGTATCTGTGCGTTTGTGATTGAACAAATTTTTGGCCAAGGGTTATCCTATAGAGCTATTTAATGGCTGTAATTTTTCTGTACTGAAAAAAGAACTTGATATTTTGAATTGGTGTCTTTTATCACTGTATGGATAAAAAAAGATTCTGGTATGAAACATTCAAAAGATGTTATGCGGAAATGACACAGAATATATGCACAGCGAAAGGAGGAAAGCATCATTACGCAATGATAAAAATATTCAATATAGTTTAGTCTTAACCTTTGGCTAAAATGCCTTTTTCATAATTTCCTTCAAACGTTCAATGTTGAACAAATCATTCATTCATGAGTCATTTATTGCTTTGGTAGATATTGCTGCAATTTGAAATTGCTTAAACTAGCGATCAGAAAATAGTGCAGTTGCAAAGTGAATAAAGAATGATACTTATGTAATAGTAGGTCGGTAATAAAAGCCGTATATGCTTTAAAATTGCATATTATTCGAAAATTCTTTGATGAGGATTATCCACTATCATCTAGTTTTGGCACATTTGAGCTCTTCCTCGAGGCGTGACAATTTACGGATACCATATCAAAAAGGGATAACGATTGCGGAAAACAACAACTAGCAATCAATTGGTTCGTAGGGATAGAAAATAAAGTGGATCTGAGTCCTGTAGAATGGAAACCTAGAAATGACTTGGAATTTCGCGAAATACACTACTCTGCAGAGTGATACCTAGCTCATTCTAGTAGTCATCTGCAAAATATTGTATTTCAATTATGAAAGCAATCATATATATTAGCGATGGAGAAGTGGGACGACAGCTATTGTGCAATTCTGACAATTTCAAAGTCAAATTTTTTTTCCAGTACACAGAAAAGCCAGCCATTATCGCAGCCAAGACATTTGGAATCGAAAATGATCGAAGCAGCTAAAAGATTTTTTGAAAATGAAATTTCGAAGAGAAGAAAATTGATGCCCACTTTTCCCTGATGTTGCTAATCATCATATAATAGTGAAGCTTTTATACTTGATTGCAAGAAAGGTTTGTCATCCCGGATTTTTTGCTAGACTATCTACTTTAGACGCAGTAAATTCATAATGGAGAATTGTGTTCATTTCCCCATTGATCGATGTGAATTAATTCATACTGAGAATAAATGATCACTTAGAACTTGTTTACAGTATAACCTCCTTTAAAAACTAACAATGGGAAGGAATATTCGAATTGCTTAGCTTATAAAAGTTGGTGGTGTAAGTTTGCAATTTTTATGCTAAGGTTATCAGGAAAGTAATATACAATAGCTTTCTTGTTTCAAACTTTTTAGAAGATCAGAATTTCAACTGCTGGTTGTGTTTACGCTGCTATGGCTAGCAATTTGATGTTAGCCGTAATAATCATTGTATGTATTACTTTCCGGTACTGAACTTGGGATAACGATGATGAACGTGATTGAAATGATAATGATTTCGTGATAATACTGATACCCATTACAGCAAGTTCCATACTAGTAGTAATATAGACACAGAGAAAAGTACGATTTCAATTTCGTTTCCTGATTAACAAATGTAGTAATTGGCAATACCATAGCAACGAAAGTAAGCAGCAGGTGCGCTAATCCCTTCCCATGGTAGTAATTACTGAGTACCTCACTGCATCAGTGTCCTAGTAGCTGCATTAAGTTTCTTTTCAGTGAAAAATCAATCAGCAGTTTTTGAAAAGTTTTGAATTGCTGCTCCAAAACTTCAGGCATGCCACGGAGTGGGAAAATGGTAACTTTTTTAAAACTCACGGTATCATACCATTATTAGTATTAAAATATTAAATAAGCTAATTGTTGCATTGGTTTTTCTCAAACCTAATAACTTCATCTTTTGGATGCTCCAACCAGCTTTGCACATGAAAACATTCTACTTTATTTTTGTTCCCAACAACGAAACGAAATATTATTAATCTCGATGAAACTCTAAGGTCACGTGCTTCTCAACTTTACTTTATTCTTCCTCTTTCCTCCTCACTTCCAATCTCTATCATCTCTTGTGATATGAAAATGAAGAAATAATTAACAATGACTTCATCATATCATTAATTCTCCATTATGTTTACTTTTCACAAATACCACTTGCGAGGTAAATTAC
>NW_018108299.1:32111-37416 GCF_000183805.2 Loa loa | reverse complement strand
GGGAAAATGGTAACTTTTTTTAAAACTCACGGTATCATACCATTATTAGTATTAAAATATTAAATAAGCTAATTGTTGCATTGGTTTTTCTCAAACCTAATAACTTCATCTTTTGGATGCTCCAACCAGCTTTGCACATGAAAACATTCTACTTTATTTTTTGTTCCCAACAACGAAACGAAATATTATTAATCTCGATGAAACTCTAAGGTCACGTGCTTCTCAACTTTACTTTATTCTTCCTCTTTCCTCCTCACTTCCAATCTCTATCATCTCTTGTGATATGAAAATGAAGAAATAATTAACAATGACTTCATCATATCATTAATTCTCCATTATGTTTTACTTTTTCACAAATACCACTTGCGAGGTAAATTACCATATTTGATTTCTTGTTCTTTTCCTTTCTATTGACAGTATGAATCAAACATCAGTTGAAAGGAACGGCAAAATACTATAAAATTTGTTTTGCAGAATATCTTCCAAAAAAATATGCATACTCAAACAGTTATAAAGCTAGTTACTTTAAAAATCTGTTTGACATGTTCTCATCCTTTTGCACGATTGTTCAACGAATTGCAGCGTGAGGTGATAAGCCTGCATGTTGGCCAGGCTGGTGTTCAAATTGGTAATGCATGTTGGGAGTTGTACTGCCTAGAGCATGGTGTTCAGCCGGATGGAATGTTACCAACCGATGAAAGTCTTGGTATTGAAGATAGCTCCTACAACACATTCTTCAGTGAAACACAAGCTGGTAATTTCGCTCGAAATTTAAGAATCTTTTTCGGACTATATTGGCTCCAACTTTTTGTAATAAGGATTACACTATCATCGACAATATCAGTCTTGCAGATAAGATTGTCCTGCCGTTGGATGCAAATCTAATGCAAAAGAGATTGCATGAACTATTTGTAAGAAATTGATAAGTTATCAGTTATGATTGTGATTTTGTTCTATGTTTTGTTTATTTTTCTTTTTTTCTGAATAGGAAAGCATGTTCCACGAGCAATATTCATCGATCTAGAACCTACTGTCGTTGGTAAGTCATTATTTGCTCTTCAAATAGTTTTGGTAAGTTACATTTCGAGATCTTTAGCAGTAAAAAGTTATTCGTAGTGTTGATTATCAACAAATAGTTGTGGTGTCATCATTATCCTTCACAAAATTTTAATAGATGAAGTGCGCACGGGAACTTACAAAATGCTCTTCCACCCGGAACAGCTCATTTCCGGAAAGGAAGATGCAGCAAACAATTATGCTCGCGGACATTATACTATTGGGAAAGAATTGATTGATGTATGTATGGATCGAATTCGAAGTACTACTGGAACTTTTTGACACCTAAACATTATCTGATTGAATAATTAAACTTAACAAGCTAGCTGTTTATTACTATAAAAGATTACCAGACAATTCGAAATTTGCTTTTTTCTCCGTTTTATGAAGCAACAGTTCAATTCGTAGCAAAATATATATAGGCGGCTTCAGGAAATTCTCTGCCCTATTGCTTTTATTGAGGATTTGAAAGTTACATTATGATTTTTAATTAGATTTAAAGAGTTTGAAATCTTATTAAATTGTTTTTCAGAACTAACAGAACGATGTGATGGCTTGCAAGGATTCCTGATATTCCATTCCTTTGGTGGTGGTACTGGTAGCGGATTTACATCGTTGATGATGGAACGACTGTCCGTTGATTATGGAAAAAAAGCGAAACTCGAATTTAGTATTTATCCAGCACCACAAATAAGCACAGGTGTCTTTTAATTTATTGGAAAATATAATTTCAAGTGGACCCTATTCATATTTGTTTTTCAAAGCATGTCTTATGCAAGGAATGATAATGTAAAACTTTCACATTATGATAGTACCGTGACAGGAAATCTCCCATGTTGGGCAATAACGAGATAAGGGTAAAGCAAGCATGATGAATTAGAAGGAATTATGAAGAAAATATTAATTAATATTTTTAAATAAAAAATGTAAACGTTTTGCAGCGATGGTTGAGCCTTACAATTCAATTTTGACTACACACACTACCTTGGAACACTCGGATTGCTCTTTTTTGGTAGACAACGAAGCCATTTATGACATTTGTCGGAAAAATCTTGATATCAAAAGGCATTTTTTCTTGAAACTAATGTTTCATATCGTGTCATCTCCTTGAAAGTTTAGAGATATTTTCTTCATATGAATTATTCTTTTTAGTCCAACTTATACTAATTTGAATCGACTTATTGCACAAATTGTGAGCTCAATAACAGCATCATTACGTTTCGATGGCGCACTGAATGTGGATTTGACCGAATTTCAGACGAATCTGGTACCATATCCACGAATTCATTTCCCACTTGCTACTTATTCACCAATCATCTCAGCGTAACTCTTTTTTCTTTTCTTTTTTTACATTTGTCAATACTCTTTTAACATTAATTTTTACACTAGCTATTGTTCATTAAACCATTATTTTTTAGTGAGAAAGCTTTCCACGAGCAGTTATCCGTTTCGGAGATCACTAATAAATGTTTTGAACCAGGCAGCCAAATGGTCAAATGTGATCCACGAAATGGTAAATATATGGCGTGCTGTTTGTTATATCGTGGAGATGTGGTGCCAAAGGTAGACAAATTTTTTTTTCAGGATTTACCAACTTTGTTTTTTTTCCTATAATGATATTAAACGTAAAGTAAAGGAATATGAACTTGTAATATTTGAAGCATCAATGCAATAATCTTTCTCTAAAAGCCTTGCAGAAAACATATCTATGGAGGCTTCTCTTCAGATTCATGTATTCTACGCAAAAGTGAAATTCAATCTACAGAAGAACAACAGTTGAATTATGGGAATTCTTTTTTATAAACTATAGATTTCCAATCTGTTGCAGGATGTAAATTCAGCCATTGCGATGATTAAGACAAAACGTGCCATTCACTTTGTCGATTGGTAAGATTTTGTGTTAGTGTTTGATCTCCATCTCTCGACAGTTTGATGAGCGGTTAATTGGATTCGTAAGTAAACTTTTTTTGTTAGTCGCAATATTCGGATAGTTCAACTTTAAATCATTTACAATGTTCCTTTTGTTTTTCAAGCAGTATTTGAAATATATGATTTCGAGGTGTCCAACCGGTTTCAAAGTCGGGATCAACTATCAACCACCAACTGTGGTACCTGGCGGTGACTTGGCTAAACTTCAGCGTGCTGTTTGTATGCTTTCCAACACGACAGCTATTGCTGAAGCATGGGCCAGACTGGACCATAAGTTCGACCTCATGTACGCCAAACGAGCTTTTGTACATTGGTAAATTTCTCTTATCATTAATTCGTTATTATTCACTTTAACAATGAGAGAATGCGACGAATATTGTAGTGAAATGTTCGGAATTCCAATTATATAAAACTGCATTAAATGAATATTCAGTTATATCACCGAGAACGCCGAAGCGATCTTTTCCTTCTCTGTTCATTATTTTAGGTATGTTGGTGAAGGAATGGAGGAAGGTGAATTCTCAGAAGCACGTGAAGATATGGCTGCACTTGAAAAAGACTACGAAGAAGTTGGTGCAGATTCGTTTGATCCTGTGGAGGATGAATACTAATCTTTCATTTCCAAAATTAGAAATTTCCTAAACTTTTCGTCTCTGTTAATGGCATTTTCGTCACATGGCTCGTTTTAAACTGTTTTCATTGAGGATTCATTGGAATTGAAATTGATCGGCTGATTTCGTATTTTCTCGTATTTCATAAAGCAAATAAAAATGAAGGTTTTTCAAAGTAAATCAACATTCCTGAAAATTTTTACTTTCATTTATGATCGGTGAAGTAAACATGTTTGTCAAAATTATTATTGCTGGTGTAATGACATAATGCTTACTCTTGTCCAACTAACTTTAATAATTAATCAAAAGGTAAACAAGTTTCTTGGCAGTAATAAATCTGAAGATGTTTGGTGAATAAATACTCCATTACGAAAGATTTCGGTGATCATTCCCTACCAAAACTATAATAACCTGCATATTATCACTTATGCTCATTAACTTTCCTTATATAAATTCTTTGCAATTAATTTTCCTTAATAAATTATATTTCGTTCATTCAATCATTTGATTTTCTTTTCGCACAAGCATTTTTAGTATATATATGAATCAAAGGATGTGCTATTATTATGTCGCAGCCAATTATATTTGAGATGCCTGATTAAGAGCATTGATGAAAATAACATTGTGGACAGATGGAATGCTGTCACATTCAAGTGAAGAGGATTGAGGATCCTGATATGTCATCATTTTTTGAAATTCAGAAGCAGAAAGCCGTCTCATTCTCTTCGCACGGTTGTTAATTATCTTTCCCCGCTTTTCGACTCTCCTAAAATTATCTATTCTATTTAGAACGGGAAGAATGCAAGATGAGAAAATTATTGAAATGCCAATTGAGTAAATAGAAGAAATCTGGTAAGAAAAATTAGCTGGTTTGGTCATCAATCTGTTAATAGAAAACCCGAGATTTCAAAATAAAATCGAAGATATTTATACTTTTGGAAAAAAACTTCTAGCAAAGGGATTAGTTCGGGAAAAGTATCATCACAATTACCATAGGTAAAAATTTTTCAAACTTTTTTGAGCCTCCTAAAATTCTGCAATCCTAGAAAAAAAGGAACAGTCTCGAAACTTCATTTTTGGTTCCTCGGAATTTCTCAGAATTCATCTCTTTTCCTAGAAATGAGATTTTCTTACCTTTTAGCATATGTTCAGTCATTCAGTACATTTACATAATTCGATTTCGAAGACATTCTTATTTAGTTTCGGGACAAGTTTTTTTCTTTGCAGAAATACCTTGAACAGATTAAGGAAGATCTCTTCTTCCCCTTTAGTATATTATTAACATATCTATATGATCACGATAATTTGTCTCGCTCTTACTTCTTCTCCAAGTTTCCTTAGAAAAGTTAAGTTTAAATTAAAGATTGGATTTAACCATTACATTGGCTGAAAACTAAAACCAAGAAATGAAAAAACTATATTACGACTAGCGAATGATTAGGTTTGGGATATTTCTGGGCTTAAATTCATTTGATTTCTATGCTTATTTCAAAAGTCTTCTACTGTACCTTGAATACATACTTTGATACCAGCCAACCAGTATCGATTCTGGGATTTCCCGATGTTGTGATAGATATGAATTACTGTTTAAATAAGAAATAATTGTCATAAGGGGAGGAGCAAATCCCAGAGAAATAAGATATGGCATTAATTAATGTAGGAGCATCTCCTCTTAACATGTTTCATTTCCTTTGGAGTCTGTCTTTGAT
>NW_018108299.1:29988-32030 GCF_000183805.2 Loa loa | reverse complement strand
CTGATCATGTTGCACATCAGCGAACACTCATTTCCTTGTTTTTTAGGCCGTCTTGCTTAAAATATAACAAGGTTATTGCCAACTTTGATCAGTGTGTTACCGATCTCATGTATTAATTATTGTCAAAAATCACAATCACCATACAAATGCTCATCCAAGTGTTTTGTACTTGAGTGAATTTCTAAAAAATTTCTAATTTTTAGGCTCGGGACAAGTTTTTTTCTTTGCAGAAATACCTTGAACAGATTAAGGAAGATCTCTTCTTCCCCTTTAGTATATTATTAACATATCTATATGATCACGATAATTTGTCTCGCTCTTACTTCTTCTCCAAGTTTCCTTAGAAAAGTTAAGTTTAAATTAAAGATTGGATTTAACCATTACATTGGCTGAAAACTAAAACCAAGAAATGAAAAAACTATATTACGACTAGCGAATGATTAGGTTTGGGATATTTCTGGGCTTAAATTCATTTGATTTCTATGCTTATTTCAAAAGTCTTCTACTGTACCTTGAATACATACTTTGATACCAGCCAACCAGTATCGATTCTGGGATTTCCCGATGTTGTGATAGATATGAATTACTGTTTAAATAAGAAATAATTGTCATAAGGGGAGGAGCAAATCCCAGAGAAATAAGATATGGCATTAATTAATGTAGGAGCATCTCCTCTTAACATGTTTCATTTCCTTTGGAGTCTGTCTTTGATTCTTGAAATTTCATTTGGTTCAAGTCTTTTTGCTTGAGTTGGAAAATGGAGTTATGATCGTTGTACAGGAAGTTGGCACCATGGGCAATATAGAACTTCCTTTGTTTTGGTGAAGCCCAACAAAAGGTCTTTTTGTCCCAAATAAATTAACTAAAAGTAGTCATTTGTCACATATCGCCAAAATCCCTTTTTCTCTTAATCCTTTCACGGTTTCTCTTCACTTTATTCTCCCTATCGTGTTGTATGCCAAAGATTAAGCGAATGGTTACTTTACTTCTTTCGTGTAAGACATAACAGTGCGATTTATACTTTTGGAATGAGTTACAAAAAGCAATCAATGATTAAACAATCATTTTATTACTGAATAAGGAACGATTGATGATACAAGAAAATATCTATTTGAAAAAAATGGATAATGCGTATTCGTTAACCATCTGTTGTTAAGTGTACTGGTCGTTGGTTTGAAAGAAACTCCAGTTGAAGAAGGAAGCAATGGTTAAGAAGGAGGCAAAACTGAAATTTAATCTCGAGGATGATGGAGAGTCAAACTACGAAAAACGTAATGGAAAAGGAAAAATTAGGGGCAAATTAAAACAGAATTGTTGCCATTTTAAAAAAAGAATTTAACGCTTAGAGGCTATAAAAAATAATTTGGCCACTGTTTGAGCATCATCCGCCTTTATTGAATACTAAAAGTTTTAGCTCCATCATTCATAATTTAAAAGCAGAAGCAAAAAGAGAAATGACCATCTGGATTAAAATTATTGCTTTCATCACATGTCAATTTAAAACTGTTTTGGAGCGAATCATCACAAAAATGTATACCATATCAATGGAACTTCCCAAACTTCCAGTTAAAAATAACTGTTGGTGTCGTGATTTGTTTTTGTTGTGGTTAGTCAATGGCCAGGAGTAAGCAGGAACTTTAAAGGGTTGGCTTGATTATTTGGCTTAGGTTATATTGTGTTGTAGTTGCACCAAATATTGTTGCGTAGTGAAGGGTTTGAAAGGTTTCACTGAGAGTTATAGGTACACAAGAAATTTCAACGAAGCCTTACCTTATTACGGTGGAAGCTCATAAACGCATCAGTTATGCTACGAAGATGACCCAACAAAACGGACCATTAACTTTCATTACTACATATAAAAGTGATGAATAAGACCAATTGAACAAGCAGCATTAAGGCCAACAATATCGGTGTGGCAAGCAGCTTACTAAAGAAAGGATATAACCTCTGGTTGATCCATCCGAGAGAAATTTATCTTACAAAGAGCTGTATATATATGTTAATGGAGGGAGTGGTTTAAATAAAACGTTAAAAAAGGGGTG
>NW_018108299.1:23552-29737 GCF_000183805.2 Loa loa | reverse complement strand
AGATTAGCATGCAAATTGGACATTCTTTGTCATTAAAATAAAGATGTGAATTTCCGTTAGACAAAGATAAGATAAAAGGGAAATAATTTTAAAGAATGTAGATTGGTTAAATGATTTACACTATTGTTAACATTTATTTATAATTTGAATAAGGAATTTATTTTATTATTTATTCGGAATTTCGCGACATTGAAATTCGCGACAGCTGAAGTTAGGCATCCATTTCTTTAGGCTACACAGAAATTTTAATTGATTGCAAATAAAGCAATGGTTCGTGCAAACTTCGATAAAGCAAATGCTACTCACATTTGTTACTAAATTTCTTCGCTGTCTGCAATATCTGTGCTATAATTATTATCTCTATTTTAGCTGACTGGTCTATTGTAGTCGTCCTTGGGGTGACATTCTTTGCACTAGTTATCGAGAACATCTGCCACTGTTTCACTTATGTCTGCATTATATGCATCAACTGTTATCAGCAAATAGAACATGCTAGTGAGATCGAAAAAAGCAGCTGAAACAAGGATTACAATGCAATAGTGAAGAATGGAACGAAAAGAAAGATAATAATATCAGGAAGAAATATAGTCTGCACTATGAAAATCTTAACCAGAAAAATACCCCATATTTTACTATTCGATCGACCATAGAAATACTCCGCTATTTTAATTTTACCTGAAAAATTCAATCTACTGTAAAGAAACAAACCAGTGATATGTATGGAGAAGGGGAAACTTGTCGAGAAAAAACAGTTACTATAATCTTCAAAAACAAAGATCTATCATGTATATGTTATCTGAGCTACATATATGGTGGTGACATTTCCTGAAAATTATATTGTGCCGAAATCAATAACTTTATACTACTTTAAGTATCCCACTGATCGCCTGCATTTGAAAAAAATCAAGAATGTGGAAAGTGAACTGAATAAACACAAGATTTAAAGATACACTGAATTTGCAAATATGGTATTTGTCGGAAAAGTTTTGTTGTTATTTGTTGCTGATGTAATGAGTCGCAAGGGTAAGGTTTATGAATAATAGTAGAATTATAGCAACCAATATAATACAATAGTATTAGGTAATATAAAATAAAGGATAAAAAGTGACTAGGATGAAATGTGACAGTAATTTTAAATAGAAGTGGTTAATAATCGAATTAAAGGAGACGAATGTTGCACTGATATAAAGTCCGACCAAAAAATTCTACTGAAGAGTGCCGAGAACCCGTCCCAGGAGCCTTTATATTGCCCATAAGTAGGTTGGGCTTACGATAACATACAAAATTTGTTTTTTCCTGTTGCCGAAGAGGTAATTGCATGGGAATTATTTCACCGGATGTGCAGCAATCTCACAGCTGTTGTAAATAAGATAAAGTTCTACAAAATCAGTTAGCGAATGTGTACAATCTCAATATCAAAGGAAAAAGACATTTCCGGGATGAGCCTTTTATCCAAGAAATGGCTCTATACAACAAATTCTTTAGCCGCATGAACAAATTACAATTCCCTTCGGTTTTTCCGACAGTATTATCCACTTTGAAAAGGAGCATCATGCGCAGTCATCATAATGATAAGGCTGACCACTTTTGTTTGAACAAAAAGACATCATGATACTTCCACATTAACAAATGTACTAAAATCTGAAAGATGGGATCACAAGAAAACACTTCATTTCTTCTGTCCAAAAATAGGCGTTACATCCCAAAAAAATTTTCCCATTGTTTTACTATTCATAAGAATTGCTCCTGAAATGTAGAGAGATACCGGAAATGATATGCTATCACAGTATTCTGTCAAAAACTTGCTCAAGCAGCCAGTTATTAACATACGACATATTCGGTGAAACCTTTTCATGAAATAAAGGAAAACTTTAGCTGCCTATCAAATAATTTATTCAACTGTACAGTGTGGGAACAAACATAAGTAAAAACAATAGGCAGAATACAAATAGCACTGATTGTAACACTCGAAACATAGACATTATTGATAGTATAATTCAAAATTGAAACCATCATGTATCTCATAATCCTGCAGTGTTATATGGTCCTTGTAAATCGTATACCACTTCTTTAGCACTATTTTTTCGTACCTGTAAAATGGAAAATTAATGCTATGGAATAAGCTTTCAAACGGTTCGTCTCTTCCCATAGGACAGACTAGCCAGTTTTACATGTAACAGATGAAACCTCTTACTTACCGCGTACCGGTTTGTGCAGCGATAAGTTTTTTTAAGTCACCAATCGTATCGTTCGGGTTGCATTTAATCCGGACTTTCTTTCCTAGCCGATCGTTCACCGTGATCTCAATCATTTCAAATATCTGGAAGTTATCAATAAACAGTACCCCTGCCGGCTAAAAATAAACAGATGAATCTAATCAAAAATCTCTATTAAACGGCAACCCTCTGGTGTTTCGTTAAGTTACATGGAGTCTCCATCCAATCCAGTGGTCAATCACAAAGCGGCAAAAACAGGTTAAATAGACGTTAGAATTCAAGTCTTTTGAATACGTCTTTTGAAATGTATGCACAGATGCGAACTGATAGCTTTTTGCGACTTTTTTTCGCAAAACAAAGATCATTCAAAAATTTATTGAAGGAATTATTACAATTACAGCATTGAAATCAGGAAAAAAGAAATACAAAAACTTAGCTGCTACGAAGACAACTGTGCTTCATCAGTCTAAAGATGTGATGTAATATTTCGTCATCATAATTAATAGAAAGCTATATCCTTACATTATATGAAACGTTCTCCCACCAACTGGTTCTAGAATCGTACTATTCCCCTCCAAATGTACTTTAGTGAAATGAATATATACTGCTGCCAGCTGGTAATCTTCCCATAGTAGCGATCCTCAGTAAGTTTCACGTCACATTCTGCACAAAGTGTATTTCTTTTCCCGAAATGTCTGACAAGTAGTGACGTCTTAGAAAAATCCTACTGACATTCAAACCAATCTGTGAAATAATTTTATCCATTTGAATTGAATTCAATATTATTGATGACTTAAGAGCACATGAAAAACATTTAAGAAAAGAAGACAGGACGAATAAACTGAAACAACTTAATCAGCAGTTTTAGGAAGTGAATTCACACGCTTTTTCTACTTCAGCAAATGACGGAAAATATCTGTGAAAGGAAATAAAAATCACTGAAGAAACAGCTTTATTATGGAATTTAAAGATGTGTTCCATGAAGTTTCTTCTGGATTTGAAGATTCATATGAAGTTCAGGTCGAATATCACAGACTAACTGCAGTAAACGCACAATCACCTGGAATATATAAATCTTGATGACTGATGACAAAATCCGTTCCCTTCATATCTCCCTTTCACTAAACTGTACTCTAATTTGTTTTTCAAACGTGCATGACAAAGCTTATTTCTCGTTTTCAACTTGATGTGCACTCTTAAAAATATCAGTCATTGAGACAATTAACTTTTCTGATAACAAACCTGCTGCTTATTCTTTGCGACAGAATTTTCCATTTTTTTGATGTTATCTTCGGTGTCTTGTTTGATTTTCATTTCAATATCTTCCTTCGTCCCGAGATATTTGTGTTCGTATTCCTTGAACTGACGTTCTCGTTCCTAAGAAATATAAATATTGTGTACTTCTAAAATGGTCAAGAAACGCAACAATCCCTGCGAAGTCTTAAGTTATGAAGTGTAAAATTATTGTAAGCAGTGATAGAAATAATAGTGTTGATAAACACAGTTAATCCAGCTCATAATAATAATTCTATCTAGAAGTTCGGTTACACTGGATCCTTTATAACTTTAAATCCACATATATTCATAAATAGATTGAAGGAATGGTCTTATATTTTAGAATTTGGTGGTTTATCAATTTTTGTATCCAACTTTAATATTGTTGTAATATTTGATACATTGAAAGATGATAAACTCTGTCAAAAACATTCTGCCACATCAGGTATTGAAAAAATTGTAAACAAAAACAGATCTAAATGAAAGAAAACAATAAAAACAGTTCGCACCATTCTATACTTCTCAATCTCAGCTTGCGCTTCTTGTTTCGCTTGCTTTAGACGTTGAGCTTTGCGTTTCCTCGCTTCGTTAATCTTTTCTGCAGCCCGCTTTTCTGCCGCTAGAAGCTGCTGTATGCCTTGCGTCTGAGATGCCATGACGAGCACTCAACTAAAAACGATTAAAATTAGCAATGTCCCGAGGATATTACTGCGAAATCTTCAAGTTACAATTAGTACTGTTTCCTCAAGAGTTAATTTCATGATCTTCCACTGAGCACTAGTGTAAACACTCATGTTTAGACAGATAACCAGAAAAATGATTCTATAAAACTCAAACCCGTATAATTCCCACAAATCTATGAATTTTAGGAAGTGCAAAAGATAGCGCACCGTTCAGCAATCAGAAGATGGTACAGATATATTTATGCTTTTCAATCTAAACTTATGTGAAAGTTGGTGAACCAAACAAAATTAGAACAAGAGAACCTGTTTAATTTCAAACGAACATATTTCCTTCCAAAAACAGAAAAGGATAAAATCTTGCAGAAAAATACAATTTATGAATGTAACATGGACAAAGTTAAATATCTTGTGAAAAAGCATTTTTTTTTTTCAAAAAATAAACAGTTCCTATTCTTTTGAGTCATGCCCTGAACCACCCCTTTCTGCCAAACTGGTTACTCAACTATTAACACACAGTTACCACAGTGATGGACAGGCATGAGGTATAAAATAAATACTATGTATGGCAGAACGAATGGCAAACAAAACGACTTATAAAATACAATTTATTTTTATTCCACACACTCTTTCGAGTAGCAAGAAAAATACCGCTTCAAATTTCTTTTTCCAGAATCAACAACAATTTTCGGAAATTTGAAATATGTGTAGACCTATAGCAGAATCTAAAATGCATCAAAGAAATCTTTCTCCTTCCTGTTCTTTTCAATAAGATAAACAAATCAAGAGTCGAACATCTTAATTTGGTCATTTCCTGCACGAAGCATCAATTAAAATGTGTTAAGCCATTTGAAGGCATTGTATTTCATATCAAGATGGATATGTTTTTTTCGCATTTGGTAATTATTCTACTTACAGAAAAACATTAAAAAGCAGTGAAAATGCTTCGTAACCAGGATCCGACATTATAATGCTATCATTTTGAAAGAAAAATGAAATGTTGACAAGTTAAAACACAGAAATATGGTCTATTTTTTAACAGTTTTAAACCCGTTGATCAATCACAGTAACATATGTTGGAGGTACTTGTATAGGCACTGCAATTCTGTCACCATCGAATAAGCCAGTGGCTTGAAAACGACCGATGTCATAGACGGACGGATAATAAACAGTAAGTCGGATATTAAAAATCTGCGTACAACCAAAAGCTATTGTTGCATGCATACGTGAACGATCGGCTACAACCACTGGTTGCAAAGCTAATGAGGAATGTACATATGAATTTGATCTTGAAGTTATGTTTTGCGGTAGAAATCCTGAAACAGTGGTATTTTTCGAATCTACCGTCTGCTTTCGAACCAGAATAGAATCCAAAAAATGAATAGTGACTGTGCAACTCCGACGATGCAGAATATCATCATTCGTTACTGTTATCTGCACTGGTATGTGGCACGACCTGAATATTAAGTAGTTTCGGAATGACAATCACATTTTAAACAAAAAATATGTAAATTTCTTGAAGAATACGTAAATTTCACATTCGTAGAAGTACCTTTCATTACTAAAATTGTGATAGGTAATAGGTGAAGATGTCGATATTTTGCAAATAAAGGCAAATAGATTTTTATCAGTTGTTGTTGATGAGATGGACGAAATACGCTTCGTTTCCATGAGATTTTGACTAGAATGCTGTATTGAAAATGGACGAAGAATATGATGAATGCAGAACGGCACCGAGCAACCAGGCGGAAATGGGTTTGGCATAAAGTTTTCACCGAACACTAAAAAAACAGGACTCATCGATCGCCTTTTAGCAGAAACTCATTGATTTAATGCATCACAGTCTGACCTCAGAGTTTTATTTGAAATTGCGGTATGCCATCGTGTTTGGAAGTTTTAAGAAGTTTCAACAATGTTTGGTTCTTTTCAGTTTACCCACAGGATATCTGCCTCGATAAAAATTCTTCCAGAAATCGTTGCTGTGACTGCCTCTATCGAGACAAAATCAGTTTTT
>NW_018108299.1:12539-23309 GCF_000183805.2 Loa loa | reverse complement strand
CCTGTAGAAGCAGTACCATCACTATTAATGACGTTAGCTTTCCAGAGGACTGCAAAGAATAAATCAAGATCTGGAACTGCTGTATTCTCATCTTCCGTATTTTGTTTTGATGAAGATACAACACCGGATATTTCGTCTGAACAATCAAGAGAATTGAACCATTTCGGAATATCCCTGATTTCATCGCAAAACCATAAGGATACTGCTCCCGTATGTCCATTAGCCAAAAACGATATGCTATCTGTTTGTTCACTTTCCAGTTCCACTAAATGTGGCGCCAAAATTACATCTCTAAGAAAAATCGAAGCTTGAGAAGATAAATATCTGCCAGTCTCAATCGCCAGAAACTCATTTATTCTTTATTTTTCTCATTTTTTTCCACGGCCTATAATCCACACTGCACTATTCCTGATTGAGACAACTTACCTCGACGCTTTTGCAGAGGATGTAGAAAAATTCGTGGCAAGGAATCTTGCCGTGTTTTCGAAGTAAAATTTATCTTGGTATAAGCAATCAACGACCGTATCCTTATTAATTGAATTTTGGCAAGTAAAGAACTACGACTTGGTATGAGATTACGCAGCTGCAAAACGCATGCACCACTGGCGCGATCGACAAGCCTAAAAATAGCAAAAATAGTAAAAGTTACAAATTTAGATCTATTTATCAAAAAAATAGTTAGCAATTCAGGCGTTTAAAAAATTACCTTAATGAAGTTTCTAAAATTACACGGGTATCAATCACGATTAAATGTCTCTCCTCTCGGACCATACAATTATCACCACGATAGTAGCAAACCAACATTACGTTAAATCCAAGAGATTCAGTAGTAGGAGCTCGAACTGCTAATTGTAATCTGAAGTGAATCAAAAATGATACAAACAATGCTTATTTCCCCAGTCTGTAACGCTGCAGAATTTCAAAGATCTCCGAAAAGCAAAATCAATAAGTGCATATATTACAAGATGATATCTATATAAGTTTCCAGTGGGTTAAAAAAAAAAAAAAAGAAACAAAATTATACAGGATTCGAAAAATGTGAGCACAGAATCCCAACCTTTTTTTCTGGCCTACAGCAATAACGCCGTGTTTCAAGTTGAAAACACCAACTGCAGCATCTGTAGCTGCTGAAGTACATTCTACAGACCGAAATGCAGTACTTCCTGAACATTCTTCCTCATAAACTGAAATTAGCTCCGGATGATCAGTGACTATGCAAAAAGCTTCCAGAGTTACTACACCTATATTGCTCACGTCACAGTCAAATCGACAAATTTGGCCACAGAATGCCATTAATCGTCGTTTTGGTGGCAAATCAATTTCAACCAGTGGCCACTGTTCTTTTGTTACTTTTGCAGTCAAGCGATAATCTTCGCCATATAAGACAGATGTTTTCTGAAAATGATTTATTATACATTGAGTATTTTTAATATTCTTTTCTTCTAGCATTAATCACATTTATGCTAATAAATTTCTTTGTGCATCACTACTTTGTAGTAAATCATCATGAGGTATGAAAACTGACGTACTGATGTACAGATATATTCCAAAAGAATTTTCCCTACGGAAAATTTACTATCGTCTAAGAAATATTTTCTAAATCATTGTTTCGACGTGAGAAAAATAATTATAAGCGTTCGTGAAAACCAGACTCTACTTTATTCAAAAGATTATTTGAAGAAATACTAGCACCGTTTTGAAAATTTAACCTCCTTTTTTGTGTTATTCAGCCGTGGTCCGCGAATGTTAAGCGGAATTGAATACGTAACACTGATTTCGCCAATTACAAGATTGAAAGACAAACCGTGCACTCGAACTTTACCAATAACTTCTTTAGGAATAATAGATAATTCAAAAGGAATCCAATCACATTTCGGTTCTAAAGTAATCTGAAAAAGCTGATTAATTTAGATTAAGGTGAAGGATGAAGGATGGTTTCCTCAAACTTTTAAGTAATGGCCCAGAAAATACAGATGTTAGCGACAAAGAAACTAAGGTTATGACATCCGTGATCTAAAATTAAGATACTACGAATATCCTAGTTTCATGTTCATGAGATGCAAGACGAAAAGAGAACAAGGATAAGAACACAAACTAAAACTAACTTTATCAGCACAGGTTTGCAAATACATCGTTGGATCAGCTGATACTTCCAAATGAATATTTTTCAAGACCAAGGGAATATCCATAGAGTTTTTTAATGACAATATTATTCGCATTCTTTCCAAAGGTGGAGCAAAAGGTACCTAAATTAAAAACTTAACTATGAATTGTAGCGAAATCCCACACAAAGCCAGCAAAAACATTGTTACAAAAAGTTAATGTAAAGCATTCAAAGGAAGAAAATGCGTTTATTGTCGATACTATGTTACGTTAAAAAAAAAACTTAAACCTTTGAATTATCCGTAGAAGCTGTACGAACAGTCCCTGTCTCTCGAAAACCATCAAAAGAACCTGTTATTGCCCAGTACGCAGCTTTGGCCAAATTTACCCATCCATCCCCATTATTTCTCTGAAAAAGAGTGGAAAAGTTGATAGATCCAAGTCAAAAAGTTGTTATAAGCATAAATAATTTCAAGATGAGAAAAAAAATGACTGAACGAACCAAATTTTCTACATTTGTAATCAATTCAGGTGTTAATTCGATTGGACGTTCGCCATAAATGACAACAATGTTTTGAATATCTACTAGAGGTACCATCATGAGCGCATCAGTTCGAGTACTGTTACAATGATTCAAAAGTTGCAGGTAATGCTTGAGAAAAAGTTGCTGCTGACTGGCATGTTGTACTGATTGTGATCTTATTAAAGGTAAGCACCACGATAGGGCTTCTTCTTTTTGCTCACTTTCACTAGCCAATGCATAAAGAATATGATCCTAAATATCATATTAGTCAAACAAATCAATATTATCTCAACACATTTAAATGCTTGCAGTATTTACTATTAGAAATGTTCTTATGGTCTATAAACTTACATCCTGACATTCTGTTCTAAAATACAGCATATAATGTCCTTCTATGTCATCGTCTATCAATCTTTCCTCTACATTATCATTCTGTGTTTGCGGAAGCCGACATGCTTCTGTATTTCGTGAAATGAATGTTTATACCCTTTTACCTTTATAGTAGTAATACCAAGAAAAAAGCTGTATCACATAAATTTAGATAATTTTTAGCTTTTCTGGAGGTTAGAATTTTTTTAGCAATCAGTCATTGTGGAAAACTGACATGCCCACCATTACCATTATTAGTTACTAGCATTATCCGGCATGCCCTGCAGATTGATAGTTCATAAAGTTACACCCGTTTTAATGTAAAATATTAACATATCAGCATAAAACTCTCGACCGAAACTGAGGTAAATGGCTTACTTCTGCAAAAATCCAACGTTTGGAGAGATACTCAGAAAGAGCACGTTTGTAGCATTTTATGGATAATTGTTTCTGACCAGCCTTAGACATCCGATGTCCTGCTAATATGTAATGGAATGCCATTTTTCGATGCATCTTGGCATTTCCGAAATAAACACTTGCCCTTTCCAGCAAAACACCACTGAATAAGTCATCGTCCTGTAAGTAATCACTTTCTCGTAAATGGTCATTTTTATTCTTCCATAGTTCATGTTACAAGATAAAAAAACTAAGCTTCTGCCTTATCCAAAACTTAATTTTAGCAGGAAAATAAAAGTCGAACTAACAGAATTCGTTAGCTTCAGAAGTTGCGCACACGCTTCGATATATAATTCCAAAGTGGAGAGTATCAGTGCACTTAAAATAGCAGCTCGCATTGTCAAAATTGGTTTTCTGGAAAAGGCTAGAAATGAAGTCCAATTTCAAAAAGTGCTGCATAACAATCAATTCTTATTCTTGAAACGTTATGTTAAAGTCTGTCATAATAATCGTAAATTTCTTCGCTCTTTTTCGTTCCCGTCTATTTCCTTCCTTCTTGCACTCCCTCGTTTCCTTTCCCGAAAATGCCTTTTAAAATGTTAAATGTGAGAGAATAAGCAGAAGTTATAAATCTGTTGTAGATTGGTTTTGTTAAATATTTGGTGTATGAAAATTTTTAGCAATTACAGGCTGACTGTTGTATAAAAGTTGATCGCATCATCCATGTAATGCTGTGGATACTGTTTCGCAGTAATCTGAGATGTACTTAAAAATAAACTTAATGCTGCCATTTCCTGAAAAAGAAACGACAATTTAACTCTTTTCCATGAAAAGCCCTAATTTTTTACTGCCAAGTATTTTAAACCAATTTCTAATTGGGTTAGGAATTTACTTAAAGAACAACTGATACTCACAAGTGCTCCAGCATTGTACAACCAAGCCTGATCTACAGCAAATTCTTTTCTAAGCATTTGGTAAAGTTGATACGCATAAGAATAAAGTCCAAAAATGAAACAAAGATCGGCTAATAGTCTAATCTGCATTTCGCCACTATCCCGTGCATAACTAAAATTAGTAGTTGAGATTATCTGTACTTTCCATTTAAAAATGAAAGTTTTGCATAATTCTTTAGTTAAGTGGAAGGGAGAATTTAAAAGCTTAGTCTGATACACGAAAAATAGATTATGCAAGAAAGAGATCTATAAAGAAACTCTGTCATTGAATAAATAGAAGCTAACACTGAAACAAAAGGAAGAATAACACTTTTAGACTAAGGGAATCCAAACCATAATTAAATGATGAAAAACTGCAAACCAAATGGCAAAAGGTCTTCATACGTTATTGATGTAGCTTGTTGAGCAGCTGCTGCTCCAAACCACTTCCGTACCCCGGTAGTCAATGACTTGCTTATTCCACGATGCACGATGACCTGTTCATTAAGATTGCGCATTTGTTGCTCTACCCAAGGTAATAGAGCATTGTGAACCATATATTCCATCATTTTTGTGACATTTTCACGATCATTATAGCTGAGACACTGTCCATGAAGTACAGCGGAGACAGAGCCAAAATTGGCAAGACCACCATTATTCTGCCCTATTAGAGATGGTTCAGTAGTTGAGGTCTGAAAATAATTTTTTCTTTCTAGCAAACTAGAAGTCACAAAAATTTTCGGATTTCTGTAAATACTAATGAAACTCGAGCATTTTTATAAATTCAACTACATGAAATAAACATGTGTTACAGAGAAACACAACGATTCTGAAATAAAAACAGTTTTACAAAGCTAAGATATCCTGTGAGCAAATTAGTATGTGTTTTATACAAAATAACTGCGCCTTTTCAGTAGAAGGAAACTTTGGTTGCTCATCAGTTCGGCAGTGCTTCACAGCAAAGATGATCAATTTCGAAATCACTGCTAAATTGGTAAGCAGCAGAAGTTTCTTACCACTGAAAATAAATATTTATTTAATATGAGGAATACATTACTCTGCGTACAGAAAGAAAAAACGAGAACGTACCAAGCCAACACTTAATCCCATTGTTTTTGTGAGAACTTTATGCTTAGCAAGCTGTAATCCTTTTTTAGTCCACGATATTTCGATTCCAAATGTGCACGCCACGGATCCGTTAATTCATCATCGTATTTTGAATTCACTTTAAGCAAATAACAATTTTGAACACCGAATTGTGTAGTGATTGTTGAAAACACTGAAAGTGCCCTAAAAAGATGAAAATACATTTCCTTATCGAAATTAACGGTTCTGACACAATTTACGGTTCAGGAAGCGGCAATAGTCGCTATTGATTTGTGGTACAAACTTCTTGGAGCCTTAATCCATTCTCAAGTTGAAACGAACTACTACTAAATTAACTCCTAACAAAAACAAACTTCAGGTATGGAAGGACAACCGCTCACCTCGACGATCCATTTCCTGACGATTCATCGTCTACAATTAAGAAATACTTGAAAATATTTGGAAGCATCCATCTCGGCATTGCACAGTACGCTGGCCCAATAGCAAAAGCGTTCTGTCCATACTGCAATATAAATTACGCTAATAAATGCAGTGTTAAAAATTTCTAAATCTATGGAACCTTGCAACCTTAAGAGTAAAATCTAATTTATTAAGTAATTCTATCATGGAAAAATGCAACATTTCCATAGCTTCCTCTAGGTTAGGATCAGTATTTTAAAACATCATTGTCCATTCTTACTCAAAAACTTGAGTGGGTTCTACAACAGACAAAGAGAGAGGAAACGATTAACAGGAAAGTCAAAAACAAAGTGAAGATAAAAAAAATGCAGAAAAGACAAGAAAGTAATATTATGAAATATATATATTTATTTATTTATATCAACAAAAGCACCCTAATATTTCAAAGTTCTGGTGTCTAATTATCCAAGCTAACAATCTAAATCTAATTTTGAATCTAATCATCAAATCCTAAACTTCAAACAGAACCTGACAGTTAATGCAATAATGTCGCTTTTCACCCATCCACGATGATTTAGCTCTCCCTCATGGCGTTTATAACATTACAGTTATTCAGTACTTTTGACGCAGCTAATGTTTCACTTTAAGCCTTACTTTCAGAAATAGTCAAAAACTCCTGTATATTTCATTGTTACAAACTATTTGTAATGACGTACGAATATCTTGGAATATTTTAAAATGTTAAAAAGTTAGAAAAACAAATCAGTAGCTTCACATTTATATCGCACAAGGAGTAAACTAAAACAAGGAGTAAACATACACACACACAGCACGCAAAAACATACAGGGACCCATAAAGGGCACATATAAACAATCCACTGCGAAAGGAAAAAAATCGATTGAATCGTGATTACTGAACTAGCGACTTTATTTTCACTTTGCATTTTCGCCATCTACACTGACTGTATTGTGTACACAATTCAAATATAATTTGATAATGACGAACCATTCAGGAAACTGCTTAACATATATTAAAAAATTAACAGAAAAAAATACTTTATGAAGTATTTTATATGCTTTATAGAATATTTATAAATTAGTAATGATAAAATTGCTACAAGTTGACACAATTACTCCTTTTTCAAATTATTAAAATTAATTAGGCATTCCTAATGGAATGGTTTAGGAAAAAATAATTAGAAATCATTTAGGAAAAAAGAAACTCTGCTAACTTATGGCGCACTCATCGTTTATTAACTTTCATGTCCCTAAAAAACATTCACTTCCTTTAAGGTAAAGTTATTTTATTTCATTTACAAACGTCCAGTGCAGATTGTCAAAAGAATCTATGCCTAGGCACGGATCATGATGCCATTGGAACCTAGCACTTGCAGGTTGATATATTAAAGATTTCCATAAAAATATACCATAAAAACATAAAAACTCAATCCGCTGAATTTATCAGAGAAAGCTATAAATGCAAAGGAGAGATGATACATAACAAATTCGCAATAACAGAAACAAAAAACAGATCTGCTTCTAACGTGAAACGGTTTAAGACTCATCAGTAATTAAAACGTAATTTCTGAAAAGCAATAAGATATATTTAAAATATATTTGACAAATATATCATAAATCTGATAAATCTAACATGATCAAATAAAAAGACCTACTAAAACTGAATACTGTCAAAACCATTTCTTCAGTATTACGAAATAAAAAAGTTAAAGTGCAACAATGTATTTAATCTACCGCATCTCACATATAAAAATTACTTTCAGTGGCGGCACTTTTACCAATGCTTGTGATTGTGACGTACATAAAAATGAGCCTGATGAAATAGAAAATCTTTTATGCATAATTTCAACGATGAAATGAATGTTTGGCATACAATTTTTCTTTGAGACGAGAACTGAATGGACGAGCTGATTGCATATAAACTATAAATGTAGCAACAATATCAAAAAATTCAATTTTTCCTCGATAATGACTGGATTACTGCCCAGTTCAGAAATTCGGTAAAAAAAAAAACTAGTAACAGTTGTGACAATTCGGAAATCGCATTGACACATATCAGCTTTCCGTTAGCGCAGAAGATTATATGTTATCCAAGTGGTTTATTTTTTTAATTTTTCAACAAACAAAATAACAGCATCATACCTGTTGCTGATACTGAATATCAATCAATCGCGATAATTCTTCCACAGGATTTTCGTCATCGGTAGATACGACAAAGATGCAACCAAGGTAAGTTCGAAGGAATTCGTGCTCTGCCGGCTCGGACCATTTCAGCAAAGTTTCACTGTAACAGTATTCAAATTAAATCTATTGATCTAGTGGGAAAATGCTGCTGGATAAGCTATAAATCTACTGAAATGCGAAAGTGATAGAAACCCAAAGGAGACTTGATAGGACATGTATTTTGAGGTTTAATCCGAAAAAACAAAACCATGCAAAAGAACAAGCCTGAAAGCAACAGAAGCAAGTTCGGGGTCGGAATCCGATGTGGATGCAACCGACGATGCAGCTTCATGTAAAACAGAAGGCAAAACAGTTAAACTTAGAAGGAATCCGTCTCGTTGAAGATCTCGGAAATCAAAGAATATGCGTGATGTTATCGATGAGCCCGAAGGATCCTGGAATTTTGGAATTTGAATCTTTAGTGTCTCTCTCAGATATTTTCTATAATTTAGAAATTTTTGAACTCGTTATAGCAATCTCATTATGGAAACGAATTAAAAAGTAACCTTTAATGTGCAATTAACAGTAGCAAACGGCAAAAGTAAATCAGTGAAGCTAAGATTACTCTTAGCAGCAATACGTTCCACAGCATCTGATGTAAGAACAGCTAATAGAGGACTGAATCCCTGACGAATCTGCTCTCCTAACATCAGTTTTCCGAAATGAAATTATTCAACGGAACACCCTGCCGATTACACAACTTGTGGAAACTTCTGAAATGTAAAAAAGAAATTAATCCACTGCCCATAAAACATTACGGTAAAACTGATTCTTTGGTTTTCTTTGCTAAAAGCTTTATCATTCGCCAATGGATACAAAAAGGACTTAATATTTGGACTTAATATATTATATAAAAGTGTGATATCAAAGTTACTCATTTTGTCAGAGTTTCAATTATTATTAAATGGATTTTCCTAAATATTTACCGCACACACAACTAATCTATAGGAAGTATGTTATGTGGTGTTTGTGATACTTGTGGTACTTTTTCTTCCTTGAATGATGAACTATTCGACGCTTTTTTGGAAAAAAGCTAAACCTAGCAAAAATTAGATGGCTCGGATGAGAAACTAACTAAAAAGTCTCAAAACAGAAGACGATGAAAATTGTAAGAAATATTAAGCAATTAGTCTGACAACTTTATGTCAAATTCTGAGAGAACAAAGCCATGTGGTTAGACAGACATGCGAGTCAAGAGTCACACAAATGATACAACATAGGTAGTCCGATAAAATGCGCGTATCCATTAGACCATAAATTACTCTCGCTTTAGAAAATTAATTGTCAGAACTAATTGTGGAAGTGGCCTGACCCTCACCATACAAAATAAACTACCACAAACCTCCAGATGTACAAGAAATCAACATAACATGCCCTTGTCGTTTAACATTATCTCAGTAGATCAGTGTGATACAAGCATCTACGTGACTTTGACGGTATCGCTGTCTCACTCACTTATCCCATCTTAATCGGATACCTTTTTTATGTAACAGTGGAAGAAAGGGATAGAGAAAGATGAGGAAAATGGAGAATGGAGGGGGAAAATTAGGGCTGTTCCGGATAGATTTACAAATCAGCCAAATTGTAGCTTTCGTTTATAAATAGTCCCAACATTTGCACGGAAAAGTTGAGATACTTTCAACTCTTACAAGTAGATAGTTTTGATTCGGGAGATTTCCAGAAAGACTGTAACTTTCCGGTCTGCTGAAATTCAGGTAAGGAGACATAGGAAATGATCAATAGCGAAGGCAGAATGGTTCTTCTAGAACAGGGAAAGTGAAGGGCATATATACAAGGATGGCTTTGTTGTTAACAATAAATATCTCTCTTGTGAGTGCATTTTGCCGTAGAAAAGGTCACATCTTCAATATCATATCAGCAATCTTTAGCAATGGGCATTATAATACTAGCTAAGTATATCGGACCCTTGGCATCAGTAATGGTATGATATTCTGTTACGATATAATTGTCGTACGATATAGTTGTTGATCATTTAATATATACAAATGAATGTCTCCTCAATGTAAAACGTTGAAGAGTGGTTTACTCCGAAAAAGTCCCTTTTCGATGATTCATTGTTACAGTTACTGTAAGGGTCCTCGCCAGTTGAATATCAAATTTCTCCGCTCTTCTGATCTGGCCTTGCCAGACCTCTTCCTATCTTTCTGCATAATAACATTAGTGTCTCTTAATCGTACCAAAGGTTTGATCGTTTTCGTTAATACTCTTCATCGTGCACAAAGTGATAATCTACGTGGACACTTTAAAAATCAAACTGGGAATTATTTCCGGAAGATCCAAGCAAGCCAGGAAAGGATGTCTAAGAATCGGCAGGTTTAACAAAAACTACAACCTTTTCCATCACTTGAAATCGAAAAGCAATGACTTCATGGGAATTTTTTGGTATTTTATAGGCATGATTCAGAGAATATCGCCTGTTATGCTAATTGTTGTTTCTGAAAATGACTCGAGTCCTAAATTTTTTCTGATTAACAGTATTCATAAACATAACAATTGATAACACGCGGTTCGGTGATATTAGTAATTTCGTAAATATTGTATGAAAGAAAAATATCACTGATTCCGTGCTATTCAGTGAACAACTCTGTTATCTCTGATTCAACGTTAACGCCATTAACATCATTTATACTTTTTTGTATTGGAAAATATCGATTCCATATATACAATGTTACTAAAGCT
>NW_018108299.1:4062-12237 GCF_000183805.2 Loa loa | reverse complement strand
TATATATATATATATATATATATATATATATATATATATATATATATATATATATATATATATATATATATATATTGCGTTGAATTATATTACAATCACAAAATATCGTCACTGGAGAGAATATGCCAAGTAATAGTGTGCAACAATTACGGAATATATATATGTATCTCATGCATCTTCATATAACATATATATCTGCTATATATATATAACATATATCTGCTAGACCGTAATATAATTCAGCATTTCTATATATATATATTACGTTTTTTTCCAAGGATATAAGTGTGAAAATAAAAAGAAAGTCAAATTTCTTTTATATATTTCGAAGCAAATGTGAATTTCTAGAAACTGGTACGTTTAGCAACATTATGAAAACGATCAATATATATATATATATCCTTTAGAGAAGTGTCAGTTTCACTTCTATTGCATAGTAGTATCGAAAAGAGTGAAAAAAAGAGTGGACAGCTTCCATGTTGATTCAAACACCTTAATGGCAAATCGATTGATTTTGAAAATTTCGTAACCTGTTTAAATGTTAGTGCTTTTTCAACGAGCTTTGTATTTTGTCAGTTCTCCCTTCAGTTTTGTTATATCATCGATGGATGACTGTTCTACCGATGACACATTGCTTGCTTCCCTCTTTTCTTTCCACAAGCCATAGTAGAATTTCATTTTCATTCCAAAAGGGATGGGCTTCTAATCTCCTTATCTTTTATGTCCGTATGTTGATTATATATATGTTGAAATGATCACTGTACTCTGTGTTTCTTGAAAAGTTGACTCAGTATCGTGTAATGACCTAAAAGATCTGTTTGAGATGAGCTGAGGACCACAGATACCCAAATATGACAATGACTTCTTTCCCTGTTCTTGAGAATATGTGTGCGGTGCATTTCCGGGCATCTATGTGTCCGTCTGAAAAAAGACGGAAAGTCAAACGCATTCCGCCCTTCTTGTAATTGAACTTGAAAGTTTTGAGTCAATCATAAAATGGATGCATTAGTGTTTCCTGACCTGACTGATTTTCGGCAATACTTTCAGCATGTTGTATCACTCAAAATTATTATTTCCTGTATATGCATATAATGCTTAAAGCGACATTTATAAAATCATAAATATTACAAGCGCCGTTATTATTGACGCATTGCTGTCGCGTCACCCATTACAGAGCCAGAAAATCGCATTCTCATTATGTAAATATATTTTTGATTTTTCTTTAATCATTTTTTTCTTTTTGAAGATTTTATCGCTAAGTTGACTCATCGTTACCACCCAAATGCAAAATACATCTTCACCAACAATTTTCATCAGTTGTTTACCCCTCTGCTGACATTTTTTGACACCATTTCAAAATTTTCTTTCAATGTGAAAAGCGACCATTCGAATTCTCTCAACGACTGTAATCCAAAAAGAAGCTAAAATCCAGTTAAACTGATTCTTTCCTTGGGACCATCAACTCGAAGTGTCGCCTGTTTTAATGCTTCTTATCAGGATTATAAAAATGATTAAGAATGCTCCTCTTTAATACCTGCGAAACGTTCGACCCTCATACATCTCGTTTTTAAAATATTAATATATTCCAAAAATGAGATTTATGTATATTCTATTAATGCAAATGAGCTCACTCGCTTATCCAATGTGTATGAACGTAGAATTTAATCGCCATCCCTATAAAATACGTCGGATGTTTTGCTACCTCCTTTACCAACTCCACTCGCCATTTGTCAACTCACCGTGAGATCTTTGAAATTGCATTCCATGGCCACGGCCCGCGCTCACTGTTTTTCACCGTTTTACGTTGGGTGGTTGACTTTTTACTGTGTTCCGGTGCGCGTAATCGGATCAGGTTGGTGTTGTGATTATGGTGAGCTCTGTTATCATGTTAGTTTCTCTGTAAGACCAACTCCACTGTTCTATTTCTTAATGCTTTTCAACATCTGTGTGTCAAATTAGAGTAGCTTATGTATTTGAACTTTACAGTTGACTTTTTGTGTTGAAGTCAGAAAGGAGCAGCACGCAAAAAAACTACATAAATGGCGGATGATTATCAAATGCAGCAAATGAATGGCGATCAGATTGGTATTGGTCAGAAACCACTTTTAGAGCTTTATGTTAAGGTAAATAGACTCGAGCTTTATATTTATGTATTAATCAATCTGAGCTTTGCATTATAATTGTTAAACTTTGTTTTCTTAGACTGTTCGACTCTAATATGAGGTGTGTTCAGTTCCCTGCTACTGTAACTAAAGTTTTTTGGAATTTCGGTCGTTATAAATCAAAGCAGTAAAAAAATTAGATAGCTTTGGATTAGAAGCAAAAAAACTCCATCGACCCGTCTTATCTTAACAAAAGATTTCATGCTATTGTTTTGGTTTATCTGTTAGTTTACCTTACTTTAACAAATTAGTTGCGTTAATGTAAATAATTGTTAGGTTTTTGGGCATGCTGCGAAAGATCCTTTTCATTTACGATGAGTAGTGGCTTAAAGAAGAAATTGCTATGGAAAATATTCAACTCTCGATAAACCATATTTTTAGGCTTCGGGAATCGAAAATCGGCGCATTGGTGCATGCTTGTTTTGTCAAGAATTCTGGATGGAACTTTACGCTTTGTATGAGATTGGAGTTGTTCGAGTTGAAGTGAAGACAGTAAATATCAATTCTGAAGCATTCAAAAAGAGTTTTCTTGGGGCACAACCACCAATTATGGTAGAGAACAAGTTAGTGCTTTTTCCGTTCATTTTGGTACGCTACAATACCCATTCAATGGTCTCATAAGTACTGCTCGGTAAAGAATGGTAAAGTTCCAAGTCAAAAAAATACCTGGCATTTCAGTTGCTGAAAGCTCGAGATTCTACTGTTTACTCATCCGTTCTGTTTCAGGAATGCAACTTATACTGACAACCGTGAAATCGAAGGACGCATTTTTCATTTAGCAAAGGAGTTCAATGTGCCGCTGTTTGAGAAAGATCCAGTGGTAGAAAAACGAATTGAAAGTTTGTACAGAGTAAGCCTTTACTATATTAGTTTTCTAGATCTTTTCTTCAATTTCTTCAGCTGCTAAAAACGTAGTGTTAGAGTATCAAAGCAATGCTCGAGCCACCATTAGTAGTTGACTGGTTAATAAGCACAAATAAAAATGTATTTGCATTGTCTACAGTTGCATTACTGTTTGTGTAGGACCTACAGTTTTCCATCTTCTGTTGGTCGGGAAAGTATTCAAGGGAATTCCTTGAAGGAAAAAAAAATGTTATTGAAAAACGCAGTAACACATGAAATCATTTTATAGAATTTCAAAATCTTTTTGCGATCCAAAAGTGAGCACGACAGGGAACAGAAAGGATCATCACCAACACCAGTGGACTCACTTCCGCCACAACAAAAAGCATCATACAACAAACTTGTTGAACAGCTGGCAAATATTGACCAAGTGAAAAATTTTCCAAGTTTTAAAGCGACTGTATTGTTTGCAGAAGAATAAAAGGGTTATTCATTACTCATCATTTCTAAATCACTCTAACAATTATATAAGCAGTGAAGTTTTATTATTATCAGTTTTTAGCTTCTGAGTGAACGAAACTCACGATATCTTTTGGGACGAAGTATGACGGAATATGATTGCGAACTGATGCCGCGTCTCCATCATATTCGAATTGTTGGACAGCGTCTGCTTGGCTTTGACATTCCTCTTAATCTAACCTACCTCTGGAACTATGTATTGAATGCATATCGTACCGCTGCTTTCATCGAAAGTTGTCCAGCAGATCAAGATATTCTTCATCACTATAAGGTATGGTATATTTTTACACATGTTTTGGTTTTGGTTGGCAAATTTACTACTGTTTACTTAAAAACAAAGATTTAGTCACTTAATGGCTGAACGAGAAACAACTAGATGCTGATAAGACTAATAAGGCAAAAAAGGCTGTGGTATTCTTTTAAACAATTCGTCCGGATCTCGGGAAGTTGGTCAAGTGGGTAATTATGATGTCACATTTATACAGAATTAACAATAATGTTTTGCGTTTTTGAAATGATAAAACATCAGCTGGAGACACTTTTTTGAACTCATCTTTTTCAGGAGCAGCTTAGTTTGGTAACGAATCAGCGCGAATCATTGCAGGTTCCAACCAAAACTCACACAATTCCTGAAAACGTCTTGGAAGATATTCGTCGACTCAAGTTGGATGAAAACTGAGAATGACCATAATTGTGATTATTATTCATCAGATTCTTTTTCAAGAATTATTTATCTAATGTAATTTGTGTCACTATTCGTTTTAAAATTGTGAAATAATTGTTAAGTGACTGTTTTAACGATTTCACAATTTTGTGTCTAAAATCCTAAGGAATTTTCAAATTTCTGGAAAAATCTGCTTTAATCTATTTTTACCTCAGAAATCGATTACTGGCTTGGCCATTTCTTAGGATGCATTTTCGTATTTCTCTTATTCGAAACGGATTTATGTGAAATATTCTTTCGCTTCATTCATGGACATGTACTGTATGTACTTATTTCTTAAATGCTGCTCCATAAAACATATCGGTCTTTTCCGGAAATATCCACTTTGCCTAATGCACATTCGCATCCCATCGTTTTTCAACCCTTTTTATACTGCAGAATATTTGAGTTGTGTTTTGTTATGTCTGAAGATATTGTTTTTCAGAACGACCCATTTTAAATTGAAAAGATCTTCCTCCCGTTTCATTTTCTTTACAACGAATGCATCATTGCGCCGTGTTGTCTGATTTTGGGCTTTACTCTGGTTTATCTTTATCATGCTAAATAAAAAAGATATTGGATTACTTATTTTTAAAAGCTGTAGCAATTTAGGATGTCATAACAGCATTTGGAATTTCTCAAAAATTTAATAAAGTGGGAGGAAATGGTCAATAATTGAATGTATTTGAAGGACGTGCTTGTGTGCAGTTAGTGTTCATATAGAAGCTGTTGATCTAGGGCAGTTAACATAATTATTCATCAATAGGTAATCTTTGAGTTAATTATATTTGTAAATCTTGCTCCAGCGAAATGTATCTCTAAAAAACGACCTTTTTAGTATTTTTAGTTTTTATGCCACAATCGTTTGTTGCCAAGATAAGCTGCTTCAAGGAGGTATACTTCAACTATTGATACTACGAGGTGATTACCAGTTATTGTACATGTTTTTTATGACAGACAGTTTTTGGCTATCGATTTTCCTGCTATTCTTTGCAATATCCGTAGAGGGTACTTGATTCGTTATTTTTTTTATCAGGCATGTGTTGCACCATTATCACAGTAAAATGATTGATAATGCAAAACAACGCATTCTGCTAATCATTCAGTTGGGAAACTACGGCTTTAAGGTAAGATATAAATACTTGAAATGAATTATGGATTGATATTCCTTGATTCTTTCTCTGAACCATCTTATATTCCTGAGATGAACAACATAAAAAGGAACGGAAATGGTCGATAGGGAAATAATCATTATTCGCAATTGACCTAATAAATACGAGATACGTTTAAAATTGCTTGTATTTACCTGGAAATCTTTTTACAGCAATAAAGTTCATATAGTCTTACGAACTTAGTTCGATTATATGACTATCAAGAACTATCAAGACATGTCTTGCATCACAGCTTCACATGAATAATTTCATATATGTTCATCTCAAGTTAATATTACACTAGTACAAATATAATTCTCTATAAGATAATCATTTTCTACCGTTTCATATAGTTAATATCTGGTGTGAGTGGTGTCACATGAACATCATGAATATTTGAAAATAAATATCAAGCTGGTTGTACACCACAGCGTCACAAGAATTGGCTTTTCATTATTTTCTGTTGGATTTCCCTGATTTCAGGACCTTTTTTTATTTTTTCTTCTTCCACTGGACAAAGTTACAACTAAAAAAGTAATGTCTACGACATTTCATATATCTTTTCATTCTTTAATTTTTTGATATGACAAAGAAAACAACCTACTTCCCGATTCTTTATTTGTGATGAATGTTGTGGATAAAGTTATAGAAATCTCAAACCCGTAGAATTTCGAACCTCATTTCAAATGAAATATATATTATTTTTCTTGTGTTAAACCATTAATCTTCTGATATTACTTTACCAGCTTAACAAATTAATGTTCATTTGGGATGAGGTTCAAAATTCTATGGTTTGAGATTTTCGTAACTTCTATTTTATTCAAATTTATGTGATCATATTACTACATTTTTCAATAGCTTTTTATACGGTCTCAAGAAATATTTCCTGAATCGTTTTCCGAACAATGAGAACTGGACAATTGTGGCTCTGAATGGATTCGAGAAATAATGCAACAGTAAGCAATACACACACGTTCTTATCCATTTTATCAAGTGAAATAAATATGAACATTGACCAACCAATTGTTGATATCATGTCACGGATTTTTGAATAAGCTAATTCGATGAGTGACATTATTTTTTTAAAAGTTTGGAGGAACTGAAATCACTACTTATGTCACCATTATGTTTCATCGCTTAAGACTTTTTAAGCACTTTTTATATAAAAAATGAGTATTTTTGATTCGTTTTGCTTTTGGAAATTTCTATGACAGTAGTAGTTTGAAAAAATTTTGAAGAAGCTCATTGATATCCACAAAAGATATGTCATAATCGAAAATGGCCAGATTTTTTTTCTTTTTCCTTTGTTCTTTTGTCATTTTTTCAAAACGACTGATTTTAATGAGCTTCTCGAAGTGTTTTCTAAAGGCAAAAATTTTAATGCTTCCAAAATTAATTGAAAAATTTATCACATGGACGGAACTTCACACTGTACTTCAATTTGTCGCCCAATTCATACGTAAGAAAGTTCCTTAGTTGTTGATTGTGATGAAATGCTAATAACGTTCAGCTACCACTCAACTTCTTATCAGGTAATATTTACACAGCACCACTGCCGTACAAGCAGCGGGCGTATGCAAATACTTTCTGATAAGAAAATGATAATAAGTTTTCGAAGGGAGGTAAGAATCTTCGTGGGAAATATTCCAATAAAATGTTGTCCAAGGCACTGGCAGTCTCTTGAACATAAGGAACTCTTCAAAAGGCAAAAAACAAAATTTTTTAAACATCCTTTAAATGCTTCGCAATATTCTTAGTTTGACGATGGTTTATCAATCACCGAAAAAAAAAAAAAAGCATTTCTTCTATAATATGCAATAAAAATTAAACAGAATAATAGAAGCAAAGCAAAAACACAATCTAGTTAGGATGATCTGACTATGTTAGCATCCTACTTAGTTATAGTCACTATCGGGTATTATATAGGAGAGCCCTGTCTTTTGGCAAATAATCTTTTCTGTAGAAAGTTTGATATGCCATGTTTTAACTTTAGCTTCCGCGATATTTTTGATTTTAACTTAAGATATATTCCTGATCAAAAGTGAAATTAAAAAGCAAGCAACACAATGCTAATTAGCCGGGATGCAAAACTGTTTCCTGAAGGGAAGATATTAGTACATTAGAAAATATTAGTACAAAAAAATTAGTGCAATAGTAACAACCAATGAAGATTAACAATAAGCAAATCATTAATCTCTTTATGAAATGGATGCCAAAATATGCGGAATTTGTCGGTAGAAGGCTAAGTGCACTGTAGTAGCCTGATGGATACTCGATGTACTCTTCAATTTGCATATAGAATGATGCATTGCTATTTGTGGACAACCAATATCCACTGTTTGGATGTCCAAGCGAATAGAAAGTATGGGCCCGACCGTTGAACCACGTGATATGTCGTTCCTAAATACTATTTGCTACAGCGGTACACCCGCCACACTTGTCGCGAATTTCAATATCGCGAAATTCCAAATAAATAATAAAATAAATTTCTTATTCAAATTGTAAATGAATGTTAACAACATTACAAATCATTTAATCATTTTTTATTCCTTACATTTATTTTCTATTAATTTCCCATGTTCTTTCTGTTTTTATCTAAGCTCATATCTTCGTTTTCCTGTCATACAGGAAATGCCTTTGCTAGCAATTGCTTGCAATATCTATCTAAATGTACATTTTTCTCCAAATTCACATCTTAATCTTCTCATTAGATCTTGTTACGATGTTTAATGTAAACCATTCCCATCTTTTAACATATATAATCCTCAATTTTGAATAGGAGGGATAGACTGATTAG
>NW_018108299.1:0-3710 GCF_000183805.2 Loa loa | reverse complement strand
AGCAATTGCTTGCAATATCTATCTAAATGTACATTTTTCTCCAAATTCACATCTTAATCTTCTCATTAGATCTTGTTACGATGTTTAATGTAAACCATTCCCATCTTTTAACATATATAATCCTCAATTTTGAATAGGAGGGGATAGACTGATTAGCTTGATAATTCCTCTCGCAATATTCCTCGGACTTGTATCTACAATACTTCCTCGATATTCACTCTTAATCACATATTGGAAATCGTTCCATGCTACTTGACATACGGATTATAATAAAACTTTCAACTGGCCGTACATTCACAATACAATCCGCTACGCGATAGAAATGTACGTAAGTCATACTTTAAAAATATTAACCCCCTTTTTTCAATTAACAAAATAGAGTTATATCGCGATAAAAAAAAATTTTTCAATTAATACAAAATAGAGTTATATCACGATAAAAAAAAAATTTCACGATAACACTTGCAATTCGTTTCAATACACTATGAGTAGTAGCTGTGTAGGAAAAATTGAAAATAAAGGTTTGATTTAGTGGGTTTGATTTGGAAGGGTTTGTTCTTAGGCACAGACGAATATTCTGAGAAGGTATTCTTCGTTCGGTTCAGGAGGAAGTTATTTATTCGCAGAAGATAGTAAATTGTAATAACGCAGAGGATAGCAATAAAATATTTATCGAAGAGAGTAGAGGATACAATGTACGGTGCAGTCCTTGGTTGAGTGTTTGAAAAAGAGAAAAAAATGAATGATGCCATCCAGTTATAGCCTTGAGTATATATACAATTTTAATTAACACAATGAGCATATTTAAGGGTGTGGTTTGTAACAAACATTGCATTAGATTTTTCTTTGGATTGTCAAAATCCAATTACAACAAAAGGCTCTGTTTGCAACATTAAGCATAGCAATTAAAATCGGTTCTTAGACAAAGTGAGTGTGCTTTGTTTTATAAAAAAAAGGAAAGGATGTGAACTTAGATGAAGATGATAAAGGAAAACGCATGAGACAATGAATTTGAGGAATGTAAAATTGGTTGAATGACTCATGACATTGTTACAATTTGTGTGACTGATTTGTAATTAATTTATTTAATCATTTTATTTTATTTAGAGCTTCGCGATATTCGAAATTCGCGACAGTAGCCTTTGTAGCGTAACGCTGATTAACATTTATCTTGACTATGACACCCTCATGGAGGTCTGGTTTATGGCATTCCTCATGTTTTTCCTTATAGTTGCGATGCACTGCATCTGCACTAATCAAAAATGACATTCTCATAGCTTCCTCTAATGCCGTTTGTGAATCACGTGCTGTTAAACGTCTTACAACCCATATGCCGATACCATTTTCCATATTAATTAAAAAGAATTCTTTCCAGCACTGCCACTTTTCTATACACAAAATTTTCGCACTATTCAGAACCTTTTCTGTACATTTCACATGATTTTAACCATCTAAGAACTTTCTAGTCGTGTTTGTTATTTGCAGAAATACTTTTTCAATAATGGAATTCCAATTGATGCTTCCTTATAGTGTTCAAGAACTCGCTCAAATTCATCCATAAATTTCAAAGCCACAAAAAGCAAACGAAAGTGTGGATAGATAGAACTATGATTTCAGATCGCAAACATCATTCGATTGTTAACAAAGGATATGAATGACGCATTTTCCGTACTAGAAAATGATGAATGTACTTTTGCCTAGCAGGAATGGTATGACAATTCTGATGAAAAATTCATTTTTTTTTCACCAGTTTCGTCTCATAAATAAGTTGGGATATCTGATAGCTAAAATTTAGGGAACTGATATTTTATCTTTTATCTTTTATCTGTTCTTAATATGGCCATGATAAGAAAATGATGTATTGCTTGCTGATTGTTATGTCGAAGGTGTTGAAATAAGAGAGACGAGAGTCGAGTTATCATTCAGTTCAATGATATTGCAGGATGATATCATGAAACCGAGAGAAGAGGAGAATGGCATCAACACAATATGGTTAACTTTGCATGACGAAAAAGCAACAGATAAAGGAAGAAAGCACCATTTCAGCATTATTCCTGATCCTAATAATAGACAAGCCTCGAAAAGTGAAGCTAGATATTATTCAAATGAGGAGGACAATAATGAGCGAAAGTGAAGACGGAATGACGAGTCATTGATGAAGAAGCATAGATCATTATGTTCGTTTCGGATTAGTTCCATAGTTCACTTCAAACATTTTACGACATTTTAGATTACTGGTTCCGAACCATTTCTTGACCAGAGTAAAATGAAAAATTACTTCTTTTTTTTGGAAGTTTGCTCAATGTGACAAAAGGGCTGCAATATTTTCTTTATTTCTACCCTTTACTAGCGCACATTCATAAAGTGCTCCTTTTTAGCACACATTGGTATAGCGATCTTAGCATACATTGCTAAACTATCAGAACATTGTACAATTCTATGTAGTGATAGCATCCAAGTCTTACAGAAAAAGATTGAATGGATTCAGATTCATAGTCACAACATTTTGGTACATGCCAATTAGTACATCACAACACAGCCACTTATGAATCTTTATATTTTTTTTGTCATGGAACTTTTTTGCGTTTATTCGTAACACAAGAACCACTTTAGCTTTTTTATTTGTAGCATGATTCACCAGGTTTAAAAATAATAAATCCTATTAATTTGAAAATATATTTTAATCAGAACTTTCGGCGTGTTAATTAAACTTAGAGTAACATTATAATGTGGAAAAGAAGGAACATTTTTAAAAGAAAATTCTGTTTAGCTTTTTTTCCATCAATGTGATATTTGAACTTGCATCTTCTTTACAAGTTCGGCAATTCCGGAGCTAATACTATTGCTAAAAGTTGCGCGCATATCATCACTTGCTTCCAGTCGATTCCTGACCTTGTTTTTAATTACAAGCAAAACAGAAAACCTTTGTTCACATAAGTAAGTCATACAGAATAGCGCAAGGCGATTTTCCGAGTTGTAGTGTGTGAAATTGCTTCTTTACTCCAGGGCTGTTCAAGAGAAACTGATTCAGAGGCATTCCTGTAGTTCTTATCATTTTGGATTTCAATGAGCTGTTCCTGAATTTCTTCTGCAATCTGATTAACACCAAAATAATTGCGTAACCAAAATAATTGCGAATCACATTTTAGGCATATTTTGATTTGGTCTGGTTAAATTCCAGGAACTAATATTGGAATTCACCGGCCAATATTTTCGAATGATTTCTGATGTTCTCTTGTAAGTTCGCGCTGATCGTGTTAGAGGAAGATTCTGTAGTTTACTTTTTGTTGTTTTAACTTCGCAGCATTGATAATAACCTTTATTGGTATTATACGATATGATACAATATCGAACTGAAACAGTAATAGGGGCGAAATGAACAATACATAGTAAGTATTAAAGAATACCAAACGGTCTTATCGCTTGTACTGTTAAACTGTCGCATTGTCGCTTCTCTGCCGTTAAACGTTGCTGTCGGATTGAGTGACTGCTCGAGCTTTTTGGATTTTGTAAATTGTTCGTCTGAATGATTGATCCTAATTCATTTTATAGTTGGATTAGTTTAGCATTCCAGACACGTTAGTTTAATTACCAGACTAGAGGTTCTTTACAAGATTCTGAGATTTGCACATAAGTTCTTTACAACACTGTGACAATTGCATGTAAGCTTAATTGACAGATTGGAAAAAGTTTACAACAAAGAGCTTTGT
>NW_018108298.1:182042-187513 GCF_000183805.2 Loa loa | reverse complement strand
CTACTACGTCTTACATTACCCTCTTATTTGCATGGTTGTCACGTTAGCCTTCGAAACGAGTCAGAAATTCGAATTCATTTAGCGTAGTTACGTATAAAACACTATCTAATATGCTTGCTCTCACTGGGTATTACAATCTGAAATGTTTGCCAGTGATCAGTCACATAGTCAGAACCGCATTATACCAATATGAAAACTGATAATTTAATGGTCTCATCGAATTTCCTAAATATCTTACCTGAATATCTCTTCGTTATCTTCTGGCTCAATCCCATTGAGCACAGTAAAATGAAATGCTATTGTATGATGATTGTTAAGGAACAGCAATTCCTTCTGCAGAAAAAGGATAATTTTACACAATTAGCAAACCTTATGATATGCATGTTTTTGATAAACATTGACAGCACGTGAAGTCACGTAGAAAACGCGGTCAAGCCTCAAACGTTTGAAAACTTGACAGGCTAATTTGGCAGTAAAATGTTAGTAATGTTATTAATGAGAAAATGACTTTGCAATATTACGATTACGAATAAACTGAAGCAAATAAAGAACCAGTTGAAGTGAATAAACACGTCAAACCTTCCAATCCCCAAACTTAGTTTTCAAAGTATTCTTATTATCGTTCTCATTTATGTGGATGGCCGATTCATTTACGTCAGATCCATAAAATATTAACACCATGCCATCCTCTTCCCAGATGTTTTTGCCACTGAAATTGAGACATTTGTTGCAGCAATATAAAAACATTCATCGTCTGTCCATCATTACTATTGGATTCCTTTCATTTCGGAAGTCGTCAAAAAAGGCTTCCAAAGACACAAAATATTGTGTTAATCCCAATTTCTATAGAAAAACTGTTTGTGATAGTATTATTCACTTTTTTGCATAATTTGTATGAAATACTTCTGCTTTACAATGCATTACCATTCAATGCAAAATGGAAAACTGAAATTAATTTCGATTTTTCCTGAACCTTTCTGATCTTTGACTGATTCGATCTTTTGGCTATAAAAGATCAGTATTTTTGTTCAGAATTCAGTCTACTGTCACAAAACTGCTTTCCTCCTCACCAAATTCGTTTTTACAAATTCTTCTACTCATTTCATATTACTCATCAGTGTGAAATGCATTTTATCTTAATTAGTCACTTAATCTTAACTAGTTTACTCATTTCATTTTAATTAATCATCGTAACTAAGATGAAAGGCAATTGTAGAGCTTATCCTTCACCAAGACAATCGAATTTTGGCCTAAATCTTACGCATATTACTAATCACTTAGCGTCATTACTCATCAAAAGAAACATACAATAAAGTGAAAAAATTTGTTTTACGAATAACTCGGGGAAAAACTATATCCTTTAGCAAGCAGATTTATCACACATCCAAAATGATTGGATCCATTCTCAGACTTCTAAGAATTCAAAATTCACTTCCGACAAATTCGTAAGATTATTCGAATCATTGAGTATATTTTTAATTTACAGCTACTGATAGCAATGCACTTCGAATATTTTACTATCCTTACATTCGTCGTAATATCATCCAATATTACATCAGCAACAGGTAGACTTTTTGAATTTCCAAAATTTTTAATTTAACTGAACTATTTTGGAATGGTACACTGTACAAAATTGGGAAATTTGAATGAATTTACTCTTTCTGTTTAAATATGTAAAGAACAAGAACTTTAGTGATGAATTAATTGAAATTTCAGAAGGAACAGGTGAGGATGGATCCAACGCTCATAAAAAAAGAAAGATTAAAATTAAATTTCGGTATCCCAATAAACTAGTCCTTGTTTTTAAACAAGTGAGACATATAATTGTTAGTCACTTACCCCGCGAAGATTTAAAAAACCTTAGCAAGTTAGCACTTTTCTTTCACTTTTATATTATCACGTTACAGATATTCCCTAAGGTCTGAAAGGTCATATCCGGTCACATCCTAAGGTCATATCCGCCAAATTTTGCAATTTCGATCACTAGTAATTGTAGGAGATAAGGAAAATTGGAATGAGTTAATAAGTTATAATGAATTGATTGGAAATAATAAAAATAATGGATTATTTTTTCATATCGTCTTACAGGGCACTCCCCATGCTGTATGAATATGAATCTCCAAATCACGAGTTAAATCGTCCAAATAGAATACTACATTACCGGGACGGCAAAATAACCCCTCGAGATTTAGAGAATGCTTTGGAACTCGTATCTAGGATGAATTTCATCGATGCTCCATTCTTTGTTCATATCAAAAATCAGAAACTAAAAATTAGAAGGAACTTAGAGGAAGATTTGATGACGTAATGATGCAAATTTAAGCTTTAGCACACAGAATATTTCGCGATGCATCTCTGGACACCAGGTCAAGTTATTTTGTTTGGTAGAGAAAAACCGGTCAATGTAATAACTGCGGCGTCCAGTCGTTGTCGTTGTCGTTGTTCAGTGCTGATATTCACGTCTCACGAAGATCATCTAGTAATAGAGGAGGAATTCGTATCTGGTTAGAAAATTGTAATGGATTTTTGCATAATAATTCTACTGTAATTGATCAAAAAATGGCATTGAATCAATGTTAAATAAACAAATAGCTCTAATTATGTGATTCCAGCAAATGACCCATTCCAACCCGATGAAAGTCCAATGAACGGAGTAATTATCCCATACGATTTAAGTTTATCCTCGTACGATCACTGTCTTTCCCGGTTTATCGACTCTGCGTTAGTCATCTTTGATATTAACAGAAGCAAACTGTAATCATTGTCAAATTATGCCAAAGTCATCCAATTTTGTAATTTAATCGTTTTTCGGCACAAATACTGTAGTAATTTCTATTCCAAACTTTGCATCAGTAATTGAATGTAACAGTCGACTGGTTATAATATTTGAGTGTTAATGATAATGAAGTGATACTTGAGTGATAATGAAATATCTCTTTGTTTAAATATACTAAGAATTGTAATCGGAAGGCATAATAGCGCAAACATTTTAATTAGGGAATGTGATTAGAATTAGAATTGAACCAGTACATGAAGAATGTAATTCATTCTGCCTCAAAAGATCAATGAAGGACTCTACCGAATATTCAATATTCAATGGGTATGTTGGTCATTGTCATGCTTGTCTGTAACTGCAACAGTTTTTTCAGTGTACGCTACAGAAATATTAACGATCAAACTGGCCAGAGAATCTCTGAAGTGAGTTAATTAAAGCTTTAATGCATCAGTATGTGACACGCCGAAGTATTATGTTGATAACGAAGTGGAAGATTTCATTTCTAGAGCTTATTAGAAGTACGATCTTCGGAAATTAATGAAATAATCATGAATCCCAGGATAAGCTGAAGTTGCTCATTGTGATTAGTAACGATGATGAAGGCGCTAAAAGTGAAGCACTGAATGCAGTCGAAGAAATTCGAAAGCAAGTTGTTAGCGCACCAATTTGTGTTGTCGCTCAATCGGATAATCGAGATAATAAGTAAGTCAGACTTGATTGTTTCTTGGCCAACAAAGAATGGAGTTGATTATGACAACAATTCATCCACAGAATGTGTTTGATAGGATGAACATCAATTAATTCTGGTGTTGAATAAGAATGTCTTTCTTGAGGTTTCCAACACAGGACGAATGTTATAATAATTATGGACAAACGATGAATATTTCAATACTGCCGCAACAAATATCTCAGTTTCAGTAAAAGCTACAATAACTTCATAGGGAATGGCAGAGTGTTAATGTTTTACGGACCTGACGTAAAAGCATCGATCCTTCTCGTAAATAAAAAAGATACCAGTGAAATGTTGAAAACAAAGTTTGAAAATTGGAAGGTTTGATTTGTTTATTCGCTCTAATTATTTTTTAATTTATTTCAATTTCGTTTATGCTGTGAAGTCATTTTCTCATTGAAAGTTTGTTGATTCTTCAAATTTTTTGAGTTTAGCTGCGTTTTTTACGTGACTTCACGTGTCACGTGTTGTCAGTATTTGTCAAAAATATGCTTGTTATAACTTTTGCTAATTGTGTAAAATTATCCTTTTTTTGCAGAAGGAATTGCTGTTCCTTAACAGTCATCAAGTAATAGCCTTCCATTTTACTGTGGTCAATGGCACTGAGCCGGAGGATAACGAAGAGATATTCAGGTAGGATATTTAGAATATTCAACGAGATATTCATGATCAGTTTCAGAATCACATATTGATGTGTTGCGGAAACGTCACAGCAAAAGTGGACAGGGATAAACGATTCAGCTGGCTTTGCTTTTCTCTGATCTGATAAGATTATGGATTGATCACTGATAAACATTAACATTAAATGTGAATAAGCATACTATTAATAATGATAGCATTACATACGTTAGATGCTGCACCAAATGAATTCGAATTTCTGATGCACTCCGAAGGCTCACATCACAGCCATGCATAAAAGAGAGTAACGTAAGATATAAACTCATCAAATGACTGATGCGACATTATAATTGTTATTGGATTTTCGTACGTCTATTTAATTTTCGAGAATTTGCAATTAATATCATTTTTCCTTTGCAGTAATACATTCCCAGACATTCCGCTGAGTACATTACGTTTACTTGATGAATCATCGATGACTGGAGTTGACTATCAAGTTGAAACGGAATTTCGTTTCGATGTCGGTCCTGTATATGCAATCGTTGGTTTTCGACAATTTGGAAGAAAATCCGAATAAAATGATTGATTTTTATTATTGATTGACCAGTTCAGATGAGTAAGTACATAAGCGATTTTACCTTTCTGTCAGTAGTTGAAATCATAAAAAGGTTTATGAAGTACGACAAATATTTAATAAAATATAAAAACGGATGATTCATTTGAAGTGTCGAAATATGCAAATTGAATAGCCAATTTTTATGCTTTGAAAACATAGCTATAATTTAACCGTTGATTAATCAGGCCAGCCATAGTATTTATTATTGTGTTACATCAATCCTTGTAATCCGTTTGTTTTTGCTAATATATGTTTGTCGACAATTTTTTCTTTTTGAAATTTCAAATTTCTTTTTTAGAAGTTTCGAAAGCCAGAATTTTTTCTGGAACATCTTAAAATTTTAAAATTTGAATTTCTTGCTTATAACTAAGTTTCTTTAGAGGTTTCTTTAAAGTTTGGAAATTTTTCGCATTTGAAATATTTGTGTTTTTGAATTTCTTGTTTTTTTTCCTACTGCATGCTAATTATTTTCTTCCGCTCATTCAGACTTATGAAACCTTCATTTGTATTATCCTTGAAACTGCGTCCAAATGGACAGGGAACTTTGTTTCCAACTTGATGGTCAAAGATCTTCTGAAAATTATTTCTTGAAGAAAGTTATTTTCTTGAATTTCAGTATTATTTCAGTTTACTGTTTTTTCCTTCATGAAATTTCGACATTTCAACTCATAAATCAAAATTCAAAAATTTCCAAAAATCTGATCAAATTCATCGACCCTTCATATCTACGT
>NW_018108298.1:172440-181815 GCF_000183805.2 Loa loa | reverse complement strand
GAAATAAGAATTCAAACACATATTTCAAAATCGATTGATATGACATAATTGATTGATTAAATTTATTGGAAATTCCATGCGCTACTATTCAAAAAGTGTCATTTTATATTTGAATATTAATTCAAGTTTTGAGTTAAGCGATATAAATATTAGTGATTTTTGTAAGCATCAGACAACTACTACCTTCCTTATGCGAATTCTTCCATTCCTTTCAAAATGAATAACCACTCTGTGAAAGTATATATTCTCTTCTAATATCGGCATAAGGAATGCCACAAATCTAGACTGAGACCAGATATTCCAGATTACGGATATCCCTCACTCTTTTCTTATCGATGTCGTTTATGGATGATCATAACACATGATATCCTTCGCTATTGATCGTTCCCTTGTTTGTTACCAGTAGTGATACGCTATATTGCAGTGCCGGTAGAGTCACTCTTGGAGTTGGTTTTAATTTGTTTGTTTGATGCAGTGTAATAAACTGTAATCCATACATATTAGAGGTAATATCATCTGTTGGACAGCTCATTTTAGTAACAAACATTGCTGTCATATCTGTGAACTTTGCTAATATTCTTTTCAGTACTTCTTCCTTCAAAAATTCCATGAATTCGAATCAAACTGTTGTTATATGGAAAAGAAATCAGCACTGTGTCCTAACATCTGAGACATTTTCGATGGAAGGATACAGTGTGGTCATTTAGTTGTTTTGAAAAGTGGAAAGAAGTAAGTTATGAATAATGTTTTTTTTCTTTTTTACAAAAATAATGAATTGTCGTCTGAATTTCATCAATAACATTTATGTTAAAAAAAATAATGTGAAACCTGGAAACGATTGATTTTCTATGTCATATTTGTGTGTAAAAGAAATAATACAAATACATTCAATTTATTACTTTCTCTTAACTTTATTATCTCATCCTTAAAATTTCACTCCACTCGTCATGATTCCTACTTTAACGCAATGGAGCTATAATATTCTAGCATGACTAATTTAACATTGAAATATATCTATTAATTAACCTTCGTTTATTCCTCTTTGAATTTTGTAATTGTTTAATGAAAGTTTGCTGAATTGTTTCACAGTCAATTTATGATGTATTTCAGGCTGATAAGAAATGTCAGATGTGTTATAAGGAAGAACAACTGGGAACAATGCAAAAAGATTTGTTGTTGACCCTGGCGAAAAACAAAAAAAAACTTTCAATTTAACCCCATTTAACTTTCAGTTTAACAGAAACTACGATCCAGATGGACTAGTAAATCAGGTTTGTATATGTATCGGTTTCAAATTTTTAGAAATTCATTAACCGGAAAATGAAATACTACCATTTATTTGTTTTTATGACCTTTTTTCAAATATATCATTTTCTTCTTTTTCGAAAATTGTAGTTTCTTAGAAATATTTTCTCATTCATACGGTACTGATATCTTCCAGTGATATATTTTGCTAGCCGGAATAAATATTAGTATTTACGGTAAATGACGAATATATGAACTGGTAGAAATATGGAACGATAAAGTATTTATTTCTCGATGGAGGAATATGAAGGGATCATCTAATTAAAAGATTGAAATAAATTCAATTCTAATAATTTCCTGTTTCAAACTATCGACTTTGCTCAAAACATTTCCTATCATTTTTAGCCGTAACTTTATTTCATCCATGTAATTTCAATCCTAATGCCGTTTAATTGGATCGTATTCTCAGATATCCGAAAAACCCGAAAAATCCTTTTCGGAAAAGTTGTAAGAATATTTTTGACGGTTCTCATCAATCATTTACTTTATTTCATCCCAGTGACAAACAAATGTTTTTTTTCTTGCTTTTTTATTTTTCTAATTTTATTGATATATCTTGCGGATGTATTTTTTCAAACTTCCATTAAATTCATTCAGGAACATAATTGAACTGAAATTTGGCTTTTATTCTTCTGAATTTTATATATTTCCAGGTTGAAAAGGAATCAGACAAACTTCGACGAGGGAATACCACTTTACATAACAGAAGCCACCAGGATGCTAGAAAGAACACTGAAGCTGTATAATAACTGAAAAACTATGAAAGCCAGTCAATAAACGTATGTGAAAAAGATCTGCCTTAATTTGTCCTGGTATCAAATTGAAAAAATGTTTCCAATTAAATCATTTCTTTCATATTAATTTTCATATTTTTATTTGCATAAAATAAAACTAAAAAAATGAAACATTTTCATGCTGTATAAAAGCTCGATTAAAATCATGAATTTTTAGCAATTGAGACTTTTTTAATTTGCCGTTTGCATTAGAAAGAATGAAATGATTTCTGTTGCTGTTGATCATTTTTGAATAAATGCGATGAGATGTTCGCTTAAATGAAAATAAGCGAAAAAAAAAATAGTGAAATTAAGAAAATAATTCAAAAAACGATCAGAGCTAGCCAAATATCTCGTTCACTCCATTATTCGCCCTTTGTCGTGATTTTTGTACACCAATTGTTTGCTAATTACGGAAATTTTTAAACGAAAATGTTATCCAGATATTTAAGTGATATCTCTAACTCTTAATGGAGATTTCACTTGCAAAGCACCAAAGTTTCCATCCTCGTTTCTTGTTATCAGTGTATTATTAACAGATAAAAGTTTCATGACTGCAGTCACTTTTTTTTTTCCGATAGGAATTCTGCTGATAAGAATTTGTTATAGTGGACCAGAAAAACTGATTTTTTTCTAGTACTTTTGCACTTGCTTGAAGCGTGAGTAGATCATTCTTCACGCAAACATAGTTCAAAACCTAAACACATTACGACTGCCATGGGAAATGCACGACACTGAAATTTTGACAATCCTAATCAAAAATACTTTTTTAAAGCGGACACGTTAGTAACTATGAGACTGCTGACCATCAAATGTGGCAATTTATTGAATATTGTCTAGAGTATTCTGTCATAAACATATCACATGAAAAGAAGTAAAATCGCAGCTTTGGCCAAGAAAAAAAGTTGTAATAATGTCGCATTAATACAAGTTAAAATCAGTTCTCCGATCCTTCGAGAACTATTCTAACTAGTTTCAGGTCAGACGAACTTTGAACATGAAAACTGCTTTCAGAAAATGAAAGCATAAGAATACGTAAAATAACAAAGCAGAAAAACCAAGGAAGAATGCATTTTATGCATTTTTTCAATCCAGCAATAGCAATGTCAACAGTGATTAGACTGCTGATAGTGCATGGTTTTGCAAACAGAATTCAATGCCATCTTTTCTTTTCCTGATCAGAATTTTTGCATTTGAAATCATGGAAAGTCTAATTAACCTGGGGATCAGAATATAGAACTAATCGAGTCAAGCTGAGATCAACTTACGAAGCTTACAATTCTAAGTGCAAAGGAAAGACATTCTAAAAAAAATGTAACCTACAAGAAATTATCGCACGATTTTTCAACCTTACCTCCTTATCCACTGAAGATATAAACATGGCCTGCAAAAAATAATAAGATATAATAGCAATACGTCAGAAACAGTGGGAGAATATCAAAATAGAGGAACAACAATAGTCGATAAATATAAATTAAGAGGTGAAAAGTGGAAAATAAACAAAAAACTGCAATTGATGAAAGTTTTTCAGTTATTATATAATCTAGGAAACAAGTCCAGGAACATTCTTGGAGAAAAATACGAATATAACAGGAAGAGTGGGAGCTAGAGATGCCTGAGAAAACCTCAACATCTTGTACTTCTAAAAGAGAAAGCTCAAAATTTGAGATGAAGATAAGGAACTTATATGATTAGTTCACAGATACAAGGATTTGTTTAACATGTATTGATTTGCTTAACAATTTAAAAAAATTAATCAAATGGTCCTAACCATGAGAAGCAAAATTACACATCAGAAAAATTCCACGACCATAGTAATCGCAAATCAGCGATTCGCTGCTCGAATGTCAGTGATGTATCACGGCATGCAGCCAGGTAGCGATTCGATTTTGTCCAAAATTTACCATACAACTGGTAAATGAGCTTGTCGCAAAATACCTGTAAAAACTCATTAAATTGTTTTTATCACCGTGATAATCTCTCATTTTCAGTTGATGGTCAGCTTCTTTAACTTGCTCTTCAGTGTGAGGAAAAGTTGATACCTTTCAACACGGATAAACACGCTAAAATACAAAAAAAAGCAAGCACATGAAATTATTCATAACAACAAAATTCAAATTTATTTGAACTTTATTAATCGATATCGACAAAAAGACCTTTATTTGAATACAAAATGATAATGTGTGAAAGGGAAGTGCTGTAAAGGTGAAAGCAACAAAAAAAGATGTGTAGCTTTATGTTTTACTGTTATCTTGTTTCTTTCCAATTCTCAATTTTCTTTTCTAGGCTATGTTTTTCTTTTAGTGGAACTATTTAAGAAAACAAAGAAAACCCTTTTATTTAGAAAAGATTGGAGCACTAATGTCATAGCATTAGTTGGATAATTCTTCAGAAAAGTTCTGCTAAAGGTTGCTTTTGTTTTTTCATTACTACAATTGAAATAAGCTATCGTAGTCTATATAAAGATTTAAAAAGACTGATTATTATGATTTAGGCAAACTGAAACTTCAGTTTGAACTAGTTAAAAGAAAATTAATGACAATTTTAGTAATTTCCCATAGCAACAGTACTGCTGATAAAACTTTGCTTTTATCTAAATTTACTATGCTTAAATGATCGATTAAAAAGGATAAATTAGTTGGGATCTTCAACAGCTGGATCATAAGTCCACTGTCAAAGAAGATAATTATTTTCATTCAATTTGTTAAAATTTGAAAGGATAAAGGTAGTCACCTCTTCTCTTCACAGCAAAGTATGACTTCATTTGTCCAGTTTTTTCACTAGACAAAAAAGAAAAATAACTAGATACAGAAGAAAAGAATGCATAGAGTATGTTAACGCTAATTAGCATATGAAAGCATACTTCTAAATTACTATTTGTCCGATCGGTACAGAATCCCGTTCCATTATTGCATTTAGCATGGCAATCAAAATAATGGCAATCCGTATCCTGCTTGCACACTCGATTAGTCAGTATGGCATTAAGACGTGATTTAGTATACAGCATATCTGCGTCCATTATCATGAATCTGCATAATCATCAGTGAATTTCTTTAAATACAAAACATGAAACAAAAGTGGTACAATGTGGTCTGCTATTTTGAGTTTCGATCTCGACTGCCAAGTCTGATTTAATTTCACATTTCAGATGAAAATCTGAGTGTAGATGCTGTTAAAAGAGAAAGGTAAGAAAATATAGATCTATTTGATTTCTCTCAGCTCTAGCAAACAGAAATGTAAAAATCTATGCTTTTCCAAACACAAAAAATTTCAGGAATACTCAGAGAAGTGAAATCATAGGGTTTTCCAGAAAAATATTACGTTCCAAATGACATGACGCACATTAAATTTTACAGAAAAATTGACGAAAACTGAAAAACTTTTCGACGTGAACTGACCTTTTCGGATAATCAGCAGCAAGTCCAAGATTATCAAATTTTATATCACACCACTCTAATGGCTCGTTCAAAAATTCATCGAACAATTTCAAAGTTCCCATCAGATGAAATAATATTTTAGCTTTCAAATTCATATAATAACCTTTCATATGGAATGGAACCAATGTTTCTACCTGGTAGAAATGTCCGCATGTACCAATGATCTAGAACATGCATGTTTAATAAACCACTACAAGAATTTAAGGTCACTTTTCATATCTAACTGAGTTATTGAGAAATTCATATTTCAAATATTCCTCTTACTTCCAATTCTTTACTGAAAAACAAATTCCCCTGACAAGCAGAAAAAAGTAAGATTACATAAATTCATCAGACACAAAGATCAGAAACCTTCAGCAAAAAATCTCTGTCCAAAATAAAACTTAGCATGAAATGAATTCATTTTACCTTCGGTGTAACACGAGTAAGGGGTAGAACCTTGAAAGTAATATATTCATCTTGGGAAAGAAGTGCCCATAAACTCCGACGATCAGCTTCGGATAATGAATCACGTCCTTTGCGAACATACATCGGCCAAAGAATTTCAATCAGATGATGTTTATAATGTGAGGGCCAACCTAACCTCAAGTTATAATTAACTGTACCAAGGATCTAGAAATACGGAATTATGGTATGGAACAACACAATAAAAATAAAAATATAATTAAGATGAAAACAGTTCAAAACATGATTTTAGTATGTACTACATAGATTTACGGTCAGCTATTTACGGCCATAGTAGGCTTGACCTTCACAATTTGCATTTATTGTTTTTTCTTTCGAAAATAAGTGGTTCACTTACATTTTTTATAATTTCATAAATAACGGGACTGGTTTAAGGAAATTATCAATTACTAAGACAACGATTTATTCATTTCTAATTCCATTTTTCTTGGATTTAAATTCACTACTATGAAACATTCCCTAAAGAATTGATCGACAAAGAAACTTGGAGCCATTCAAAATCTTGCAATCAACTCAAGCAAAATTAAATAAAGAACTTACAGCATCAAAAAAGAGGCTTTCATTAACTCGTGGATCCAAATGTTCAAATTCATCAATATGCGAATGCTGACTTTTAAGTATAATCTCTTGTCCACCATCTTTGATCGTGATAACAATTTTATTTCCTTCATAAATATCCAAAATATTCCATTTTTTATGATAACATAAACGGTTACACAAATCACCGCTCACTTTTTGTTCCGCATAAGCTTTACATAAATCTAGCAAAATTTTATGCGCCCTAAAATCAGCAAAATTCTCCAACTTCCTAGAGCATAAAATCCATTCATGGTAAAAACACTGGGCCGTTAACACTTGGACTAAATTAAGAGAATATCACCATATTTTAGTTGATGCTAAGAACAAACTACTGCTGAATGAATAGATAGTTGTAACTCTACTCCAAAGTAACCATAAATTTATTTAAGAAATGTGTCCAGGAATAGATAAGCTTGAAAACTTCGACACGGAATGTGACTGAAATATGACAGCACATCTAAAATTTAGTTAGAAGTAAAGAATTTCGCCAACCGTGATTGGTTACTTGGAGCTACTGTTGAGGCCACATCTGTCTGCAGGACTGCGCTGCTATTCCAGTCTGTAATATTTGATAAATTGCCAGCTATAAGCAAAAAATTGGTATTTCAGTAGATTAGTGATCAGCATTGTCTTCTGAATTTAGTAATCCAACACAGAATAAAAATAAAAAGTAAAAAAAAAAGAGAAAACAACCATGTAATATCAGAGAATCAAATATTGAAAGAAAACTACTTGAACTTTAAAACATTTAAAACAAACAAAATCATTCCTCAAAAACTAGTCATTTTTTAGATAACAAATATCTTACTTGAATATATCAAATATAATGTTAATAATGAAAAGAGGAAAACCATTATGAGACCCGGTTTTGAACAGAAAAACAATCGAACAGTATAAGGTCCAATATTACCAAAACTGAAATGAGGATGAATACTACAAAATATGAGAAGAAAAAAAGACTTAAAAAATGGAATCATACATACTTAGCCATTTTCTAGTTCAGTAATTTAGCAGAATAAAAAACGAGGGTGAAAGACGAGCTTAGATAAAATAATACAGTGGAGCAAGATGTACAAAATAACTGAATGGTGGTTAGAAGTTATGCTAGGAGGATAACTGTACGCTTCAGAAATAAAATGATATTGCCTGTATTTGGATGCCATTTCTATGCAGAAACATCAGTAGTGAATAGAAATGTGAAATTACAGCTTTCGTACTTCTGCATAGTCACACTGAAAACCTAACCTCAGGTGAACAGAAACTTTTGAAAAGTGGTACTCTGTGCTGCTTAAGTTAGAGAACGGGATGAATATATACTTATAAGATATCTTACAGTTCATTAGAGAACGGAATGAATATATACTTATAATACATCTTACAGTTCACTAACTACAGCTGAAATAAAAAAGATCGATAAGGTGCAGATAGTACAGTGCAAATAAAACGATCAGAATGGAATACAAGACATCACACTGAAAAAAAGTACTAACAATAAGTATTCAACAGTTCAAACATTTCGATCAAATAATCCAAAATACCACCATTAAAGGAATTCATAACATCAACCAACAAATATTTGTTTGAATGAATAAAGCAGAGAGATGAATCAAGCAGTCAACTTTCGCCATCAACACTGATTGTGAATACGGAACTACAGTAATCCTCTCCGTTTAACATAATTCGTAGCTAGTAATGAGGATTTTAATGAAATAGATTATTGAGCGATACTGATGAGACCACCGTAACTGTCAAGTATCAAAGAATACGACAAAATAGACTTTTCGTGATAACGATATGATGAAGAATGAATATTTTACAGGTGGATGCTTCTACTGAATGAATATTTTTATAAATTCGCATGATTTAATGTAGAAAAATAAAGCAAAAATATCGTCGAAGACAAATACGACACAGCTATGTCGATGGAAACTAAAGCGTGTGACTGATTAAATTAAGACAGAAAGCATACTTTTCGATTATCAACAGGAGTATTATCAAACGGGAATCATGCAGAAGGAAAGAAAATAGTGAACCTATGAAACAGCATTATTAACGCTTTCGATAGTAGAGAAAATGAATGGAATAGATTTTTCTGATTGTTAAGCTCAGTGACCTCTTCAAAAAATATTTAAAATATAAACGGGAAAGCTAAATTCTCAAAGTTTCAATTTCATAAATTCGTTCCTTTTAAAATAAAGTCAAGTCTGTCATTATTCAATAAAACATGAAATCTAAACTAAATCTAACCTTGTTCTTATACAGTTGCAACAATCGAATAATTCATCATCGCCATCCTCCTCCATGAATCCATTCCGTAAATATGATATATTCGCTAAATGTTTCGGATATTCCACTATCGTTCTCGACATTATTCCACCCTTATTTTTTTCATTCATCTCATACAAATAACTCCATTACCATCCAGTCAACCATTACACATACGTTATCATGCCAAAAAAAAAACAACTATTAATCTCGTAAGTGCATATATCATCCTTATGTATATGTATAGTATATGTAAATGTATATGTGTATTAAACATGTATATGCGAATATATATGCACTATATGAACATAAGAATGAATATATTGATTATATGTTAACATGAGAATGAATATATTGATTATATGTTAACATGAGAATGAATATATTGATTATATGTTAACATGAGAATGAATATATTGATTATATGTTGACATGAGAATGAATATATTGATTATACATATACATGCATGTTTACTTAATATATATGAAATGAATAAGAAGCATCAAAAATTGTTTCAAATTTAAATTCCATGCCAAAAAGATTAAATTTT
>NW_018108298.1:165804-172238 GCF_000183805.2 Loa loa | reverse complement strand
AATATATTGATTATATGTTAACATGAGAATGAATATATTGATTATATGTTAACATGAGAATGAATATATTGATTATATGTTAACATGAGAATGAATATATTGATTATATGTTAACATGAGAATGAATATATTGATTATATGTTGACATGAGAATGAATATATTGATTATACATATACATGCATGTTTACTTAATATATATGAAATGAATAAGAAGCATCAAAAATTGTTTCAAATTTAAATTCCATGCCAAAAAGATTAAATTTTCAAAGGAAAGTAAAACTACCCAAACCTAAACTACCCAAAACTACCCAAATCAAAAACACCCCACCCAAATTCCCCGAACTAGAAACACACCATATAGATTACGTCGCGTTTTTTTGCTACTCGATTACAAGCCAGCTTGGATTACCAAACTCCGATAATTGCAAAGTTTTGTATCATTGCCTAAATATGTAATTCTCCGCGCAGTATACATACTATTTTGTCTTTTTATCAATGTCTTCCTTAGGTATGCTTTGCAATTATGTCTCTTCGACTCCATGCAAACTTTCTTTCTTCCGATAATTACTGATGAGTCTTCTTTATCTCTTATAGTATGGTGTTTTAAAAATCTTATCACTCTTTACTTTCTCCTCTTTTCTGACAGTATTTTTCACCCTAAACTATTAGTGTTGAAGTTTTTCATGCTGAAGAAGTGATATTATTTAACAGAGGGCTTTTCATCTACTGGTTTTTTGTAATATTCCGGATTTCGGAACACTGCAGTTCCGGAATACTGTTTATATGTACTTTTTAGCCAAAATTAAACGATTAAATGGCTAAAGATTTAAACGAAATAAGAAGGGAACTAGCTGATCTTGTAAAACGCCGCACCGAACTTGCAGTAAGTTCATTGCTCAAGTTAAAATCACTTTTCATTTCTCCATCATTTATTTCAGTCTTTCTCTTTATGATCCATAAGTTAATTTGAATTCTTTTACACAAAACTTGAACATATGTTCCATACCTTCTGTGTAAGGTCTGATATGATATCTCATTTAAAGCTTCTTATGTAATAATTTATAGTTTGTTTAAGCAGTCCTTTAGCTCTACTTTTCAATTAGGTTTTTTGGAATGAAGCTTCCTCATCTATTACATTTTTTTTTTTTAGGAAACGCTTAGCGCCCTTGAGCAGCAAATTTACAACTTCGAAGGCTCATACTTAGAGGAAACAGCCGACTACGGAAATGTTGTAAAAGGTGAGATATTGTTACGTTGAATTAAACAGAATCTTCTAAACTGTTGTCTGTTTTGTACTGCTAGTCATTTCGATTGGCCAGGAAATTATTTATCACTGAATTATTCCAGCACACTAAGTCTTCTTATGCTGACCATTGATCTTGTTTAATAAAATTTTAGTCGGTGATATCTTTGTAATCATGGATTCTGCTGTCTACTCCAACGTTTTCTATTAATATTTATGAGTTTCTGGCATATTCATTTCAGCAACTTTCAAATATTTAAAGAAGGTCAAATAATTTATAGTGTTTTATAGGCTGGGATCGATTAACACTGGTTGCACCACCGTCAAAAAATAGTTTGAAATTAGATAAAAAAGGTGCAAGGAAAGGTATGCGCGAATCAGAACGCTTATTTTCCAGTTCTTCAGTTACATCACCAGCATCATTAAGTCGTAGCACTATTCAGCAACCGATACATGAAGAGAGTCCAAATAACAGTCCAAGGCATTTACCGGGTAGAGATGTTCCATCGAAGAGAAGTGGTAGCAAAAAGAAGTCACCAAAATGATTGGAAATGCGTGTGAGAATCGCAGTTTCTTCCTTTGTTTTATACTTATGGCATTGTTCAGTTTCAAACCCTGATCTCTAATTTACTATCTTAATCATAAATTTAGGGTTTGGTCCTTTTTCTTAGATGGGAATAAGGTTTTTTTTCAATATAAATTGCTAACCTTTTGAATGGACGGCAGTCGTAACTGATATCGTAAATGGAAATTTTTGCAATATTGAGTTATAGCTGTATGCGTATTTATGTGTTTTTGTGTTTAATTGTATGAAAAATAAAAATTCCATACAAATAGATCGTCTGAAGGAGTTCATATTGCTGCTTTAGGCAATATTTATTTTCCATCGTGATCAGTTGGTCATTTTTGAGATTCAATAAATTATATTTAAATTTTCTATCATCGAAAAGTTGTTTTTTCATGCATATCTTTTCTTTTATTAGTTGGATTTTAAGAGTGCAAGGTTGTTCATATGTTATCATTTTTCTTCTGTATATTATTTGTACAAATTACTTTCTGTGTTATGTTTAGGACGATTTACATGAAAGTTACGAATAAACAAGATTAGGCATGTTTCTGCCAACTCAGGATTTTTTCCTTTGCCATGGCAACAATTAATGTCATATCCTGAAATTCTAATTTTATCTCTGTGAATTCGTCCGTTTTGAATTATCACTTGGCTTGTCATTATATCAATTTCTCAGTAAAAATAAGTACTTTTTGTTATTTGTGGTACAGGATTCGCATATGCTCCTGAACTTATTTATATGTTTGTTCAAAAAAGCACTAATAAAATATGTTAGAACAATGTGCAATAGAAAGATTTTCCAGCATACAAGCTATATGAAATATTCCGAGAAATTTTAGTAATTTCAAACTTCTCGAAGCAGATGCTGGAATATGAGAGGTATATTGTGGTATATGATTTATGAATTTAAATCTTCTCTATTTCGAATAGCTGCAAGTTATACTCAATAAATTTGTAAATGCAATGTGGACTTGCGTAGATTGATAAAAGATGGCGATCATTTAACTTGCAAAATGAGCTGACTTTGAAAGGAGAATGAATAAAGTTTACAGATTTTTTATGGTGTATTTGGATGAAGCAGTATAGGCTCTCCTGGAGTATAGGGTCACATGTGCCCTTGAACTTGTTTATGTGTTTGTTATTCAAAAAGGCTCTAATAAAATATATGTTATGACATTATGCAGTAGGAAGATTTTGTCAGCATACAAGTTATATGAAGTATCCCGGAAATTTTTAATAAAACTGTTTTCAGGTGCATCTGGGACGGACTCTCACTATTCAATGATAGCCACTTAATCAATTAACAGTTACCGGAGGAAGTACAAGTTAATAAGTGAGGATGGATAATGAATTTCTATATGTTCATAGCTGTGACCTCGAAGGGAACGTACAGTTACGAATTGGTTCTTTGGAAGGAAGTGTATCACTTTTAGATAAATCTTATCGTGTTATGGGTGGCAATTTCTTCATTACCGCTTCGGTTAACTCTTTTTTAATTCAAACTTCTGATTTTTTTGAATTTTTTTCGAAATTAAAGTTTGAATATTGGAGTATTCCGAAACTCCACAATTATTTTCGGCACTTTTGCAAATTGGAATGGATAAATCAACTTAACTTTAATTTAGATCTGGGTAATCTTCCATATTATTTCAGGAATGGTAAGAACATTGAATCTTAAAATTCTTTTTATTTTTTGACAGTTTTTTAGGTTTATTGCAATAAACGACAAGCGGGTGTGCCAATTTGGACGTCATATAAACCTCCACCAAGTCATGTTCGTACAACGCTTCATTCCTGGGATGAATGGATTTTGTTACCAGTCAAAATAAGGTGTACTTATTGCGTGATTCCATTAAAGATATATGCTTCGTCGGAAAAAAAAACTGAATTTCATGGCTGCTAACAAAGATTTGAGGAGTTTGCGGCTTCAAAATTTCAAAAGAAAGGTTCTTAATTTAGTCTCGGGTTGATGAAAAAAACACGGCTACAATTTGTTAGCGGAAAATCAAGATTAGATTTCTTTGTTCAGAACATATTTTTTGTACCAAAATGCTTTGACCAAGTCTTCTCTTTTATTCTCCATCGGTAATAGCTTTTTTCAGCTTCCTTAAAATTGTGATTTAAAATACTCAGAAATGCTCATAACATTGACTTCTTTATTTTCAGTGAGCTGAGTCTTGATTCATTTATCCATGCATGCCTGTGGGATGTATCAGATAGCCTAGAAGCAAGATTTATAGCACATTCGTCCGTTTCACTATTCAGCAAACGTGGAGTTCTTCGATCCGGCACCATTGCGCTAAAAATGGAAGTGGCCACAAAACCTGATGATTATTTGAGGCCACCTTTAGCATCCAAGGTCCGATTTGACGGAATGATGCAACTTCACAATTCCTTTTTTTTTCAGCTTCTTGCATCTCGTTCATCCTTATTGTTAGTTGAGGTTAAATTAAATATCTGATATTACCGAAATTAATTTTGATTAATTCTTGTCTTTTATGCATAAGTGTTGCGTCAATATCATTTGGTAAAAAGTGAAATAGTTTGATAAACCTCATTCGATAATATTCCTGTTGTAAGTTCCTTAGTGTTGGGAGAGTTTTTTTTTTTTTTTCTACCTTGAGAGGAAGGATTGAGAAAATATTATTTATATATTAAATTATTTGTATTGTTATAGTTCACGAAACAGACAGGTGTTGATCGTTTACAAAAACGAACAAAAGAATACGGTGAGAGATTGATCGAGCATGTTGACTGGCTTGATCGACTCACGTTTCCACGCATTGAACAGATCAAAAAAGAGGTTAGTTCCTTTTGATGTTTATCGTTGTAACTAGTCATTCTGGTGAAGTGTGAAATTTTCTGGGACAGGGGCGAGAAATGAATTAAATGACTTAGTAATGAATACTGAATAGAAATCAACACAACTGATTGGAAAAAATAAAGTACGCTACTAGCAGATGGAGCATTAATTGGAATTACATTTCAGCGTGAAGTCGAACAGCGTTGTTTGTATTTAATTGTCGAAATGGCTCGAGTTGTTTGCGGGGATTCCACGATCTCTGTAGTTTATTACGAGGATGAAGAGGAGTTAAAAGCACGGAGTGTTTATCCATCAATCGATCCAGAGATAGATTTGGAAAATATTTGTGAACTCAAACATCACATGATGACACGTTCCTCACGTGCTGATCCTATTGAACGTGAACTGAAACCCAATGCTTCTGCACGTCGTTCCCTGGAGAAGATAATCCATGTATACTATTTTATTTACTGTTGGTAACATCAGATCTACAAAATTTGTTGTTTTCGCTGATTTTTCAAGAAATTTAACATTTCTTATCTTAATATATAGTTTCCTGTAAGGGGTTAGTTTGTGCATATTATGGAGCTAAATGTACTATTAATATCCTTGCTACCTTGTACATCGACCACATGCTACTTTTTTCTAGCCTAGTCTTCAGTTTTATTTATAAATACGAAATTTATTGAGAGAAGTGTCCCTCGCCTTCAAAATAATGCTATATTTTTAATTCTAAAAGCTCAGCACATTTTTCAGTCCACTTTACTCTGGATAGCTAATGATTTTGTCTATTTCAGTTACCACCAGCACACGCAATAAGCTTTGAAGAACGTGATTTAATCTGGAAATTCCGATATTTTCTTCGGAATAATCGTAAAGCATTACTAAAATTTGTTCGCTCAGTGGCTTGGAATAAAAATGAAGAGGCAGCATATGCCTTAGTCCTTGTGAAGTAATTATTATCAAATATTCCAAAGAATAATGCTACGGGCTCCACATTCATGTATAATGCTATAGACTCCATACATTTAACCTTTAGAAATCCTTGGTAGTATTTAGGTGATAGGTTATAACTTTTTTTGTGACTAATCACCATTCACTAAAAAAAAAATATTGGGGTTTGAGAAACTACAAGTAATGCGATTTGAAATGAAGAGTAGGTCTATTTTCTGCAGTTCATTAAAAAATTTTTTCAGGTTGAAATATTAAACCTTCCTGTTTACCGAATTAAAATTTTCAGAGAATGGTCACCGCTAGAGGCCAGTGACGCTTTGGAACTTCTTTCGCCAACATTTCGACACATTGAACTGCGTCGCTATGCGGTATCACGTTTATCACATGCTAAGCCTGAGCATATTCTATTATATTTGCCACAGCTTGTGCAAGCACTTAAATATGAGCGATTCGTAATGAATACTTCGAAAGAATTAGAGGTATTTTTATTTTTTTACTATTTCTTCGAAAATTTCGATAACTTCAGTATTTTTTCCAGCTTTATTGGCTCGTGATGGCAAAACGGACAAATACTAAGTTTAGGATAGGATAACTTGAAATAATATATCCTTGTCAGCATTTCTTTAATATTCATGGAAATGCATAAAGGATTAGAAAATCTTGGCATTTCTTTTCTTTTTTTTTTAAAGCATGTGGCGATTCTAGAAATCAAGTAAAACACCAATTGTTATATCTTTTTATCTTTGTATGGTTCTTCTGTTTGTTATGTATTGAACAAGTATTTTGTGCTGAAGGGCTTAATTACCGTTAAATGTAGTTGTATGTCAATCTGTTTTCTTGGGAATTTTGTTACAATAAATGTTAT
>NW_018108298.1:146976-165471 GCF_000183805.2 Loa loa | reverse complement strand
ATAGGATAACTTGAAATAATATATCCTTGTCAGCTATTTCTTTAATATTCATGGAAATGCATAAAGGTATTAAGAAAATTCTTGGCTATTTCTTTTTCTTTTTTTTTTTTAAAGCATGTGGCGATTCTAGAAATCAAGTAAAACACCAATTGTTATATCTTTTTATCTTTGTATGGTTCTTCTGTTTGTTATGTATTGAACAAGTATTTTGTGCTGAAGGGCTTAATTACCGTTAAATGTAGTTGTATGTCAATCTGTTTTCTTGGGAATTTTGTTACAATAAATGTTATAAGTTAATGCAGGAAGAAAAAGAAATTCAAAAGAAAACTGATAATACCAAAGAGGAGAATGGTTTATTGACAATTGAAGGTGATCAGGAAATTAATCAACAAGCAATTGAACAGGCTATGCAGAAATGCTTAACAGGCGATGATCTTACATCGTTTCTGATACGCTCTGCTTGCAGTAATCCGTCGATCACTTATTATCTTTATTGGTACCTCAAAGTTGAGGTAACTGTAAATTTTATGTTAAGAATTCTGACTTCGTAAGCATGCCAAAACACCCATCTTCTCCATTCTTAAATAATTTTAACTTTCATAAATATATATATCATTACAATGAAGTTTCAAATTCAAAGTATTAATGATTTGTTACTTATGTAGCATTCGTTCTCCGATGTTTGCAGATAGAGGCAACAGCACAAGTCGATAAGGTTATGTCACGTATGTACACCTACGTTTTGTCACTGCTCTTATCATCATTACGAAGTGGTGGTAGTGATTTGAGAAGACGAGCTGCTTCACTTGATCAGCAAGAGGTACGATTTTCAGTCGACATTTATAACAGTCATTAGTAGATTCGAATGATATCATGCAGGTCCTTACTGTTTTCACTCAAGTTCAGATTTTGTAAAAAAAAGAAAGTTTTCTTGAAGATATCCACATTACAATATTGAAACTCAGCATATTTTTTTGATAACTTGTTTGTGAGTTATCTAAAAAGGCTTTCGATGCCAGTCGTTAAATCTACATCTTGGTTAGACTATTCATGATTCAGAGTCATACTCTTGGAAAAAATATATCAAACAACAGACTTTTCTTACTCTTCCACCTTTTAGTTCAGCTATTCAAAAATTTTTCAACTTTTCAGAATTTCGAAATGAGTTTTGAGAAAAAATGTAAATGTATCTCTTCATTTTTGTTTTCCTAGCCAAGGGAAAAATTTCAGATTTTGATTGAAATACTGGTATCAATGGCTAAGCTTGTATCACAAGAAAGCGGCGGACGAAGTCAAAAAGAAAAAGTTTTGCGACGTTCTTTACGCGAGCAACATGATTTGCTTAATCTTTGCGGTCTTCCACTACCACTGGATCCAACGATACGTGTAAATGCACTATTATCCGATACGGCTACACTCTTTAACAGTAATCTGATGCCAATGAAACTTACATTCAAAACTGAAGATAATGGAACTTATGTGACAATTTTCAAACGAGGCGACGATTTAAGGTATTTATATGTGCAGCATCAAGTTTGAATCCAAACAAATCGATTTAAACTAAAGAAAATTTCATTCTATCCTCAAATTTTAAATGCATTTAAATTAGCGAGGTTCCACTCTCAATATGACGCTATAAGTATTTATGAGCTGTAACCTCAGTACCTTGATACCATTCTCCCTAGTTTGGATTATTTTAATTTTTGATCCGTAACTCGAATGTATAGGTGGTCTATCTCCTCAGAGACCACATTAACACTTTCATTTCTTAGATCAGCCTATTTTTAGAAAAGGTCTTTGACAAACTTTCCTCTGCGTGGGAATTAACTGGAAGTGCTGTTTCAGGCAAGACCAACTGATCATACAAATGATCCGTTTAATGGATGATTTACTTCGAGCAGATGGTCTTGATTTACGTCTGACACCGTATTCGGTTCTTGCTACATCCACTTCAGAAGGATTTGTTCAATTTGTTAAAGCAATTCCGCTTCGCGAAGTGATTTCGAATTGGGGTACTGTGCAGGTGAATTATCGATTTGACTTACTTTTCGTGCATTACTTTTTATTCAAATATTTAATTTAATTTTTGATAATATCAAGAGAAAAGTTGAGGTTTGAAGTTTCTAGAACATTCTCATTTCCTTTTTATTTATTTATTACTATTTACTATTGCTGAAAAATTTTATATTCAATTAATTGTATCGGAGTTGAATTAAATTTTTCTTGAAGAAAATTTTTTATTCATTCACTGCATAGGGTTTTTTCCTTGTTTGTCTTGAAAGATGCTAATGAATTGAACAACAATTTTTTCTCTTTTTATCATAATTACTCACCTTGGTCTCTAAATCACAATTTTTTTCCATTGTATGCAATAAAAGCGATTATTTCGTTTGTTTATTTTTTGGGTAGTCATTTCTTGGGAAGTGACGCATTGTTCTCGTTGACCATGCCAACAAACATACATGGCCTTTTTTTTTTGATAATTTGGAAATTGTTAATGAGATATTAACGCTATCGAACTCACTCATTTTTTCCTTATTAATTTTTTCTCATATTCAGGTGTGTAATAAAATGAACCTTGTTAATTTTAAATTCCTTACAAAAATAATTTACTATGTTGTTTAGGTTTAAATAACTTTAAGTAAGATACTATTGGTGTTACTGATATTATATATGAAGCATAACAAGGCCAGGTAATCTGCCTGGGATTGTGCAAAAATATCCTTTTTACTTTATCTAGGAGTGTCTTCGATCGTTTCGTCCTTCTCCCAATGGACCATTTGGAATCGAAACAGAAGTTGTTGAAAATTACGTTCGTTCTTGTGCTGGTTATTCGATTATTTGCTATATATTGGGAATTGGTAAATTTTCTGTTCATTCTCTTGTCATCTTACCATTGATTTCTGAGTTTCTGAGATAAATAAATTTGAAAATTATGATTCTACAGAATTAGTATGGATGAATTTTCCAGTTATTTTTTTTAACTTGATTATAGTAACGGTTTACCGATTTTATTTAACTAATTTAATGCAATTTTTTTAGGTGACCGACATTTGCATAATCTTTTGCTCTGTGAAAACGGGAGAATGTTTCATGTTGATTTTGGTTATATCCTGGGAAGAGATCCGAAACCCTTTGCTCCGCCACCAATGAAATTGACCAGTGAAATGATCAACGGTATGGGCGGATTACACAGGTCCGTTTACTCTAGATCTGCCTTACTGAAAAAGTTTACGGTAATGAACAGGAAAGGCTACGCTCAAGATGAAACTTTCCATCAAATAAGGGGTGTTGGAGATGTTGCGTCAACCGTAATAGAAATCGAAATTCACTAGTGGATTTGAACCATAATGTTGATCTCAGTAGCATACAGTTGATGGACTTAGACGATCTTGATAACTTGAATAATATATGATGTCTGGTGGAGTTTTCCCCTTCAATATAAACCGTATTGTGTTTCACAATATTAATGCCTACTGCTAAACTTACAGTTTTCACAAGAACTTGCAAAGTTAAAATTAAACTATATAAATTTAATTTGAAGCTTTAAAATATGCATAGCATGAAACCTACGCGGTTGTATTTGTTACATATTTTATCATCTGTTAGTAGGTTTGAAAAGAAAAATAAGGATAAATTATTTATAGATTCTGCATTTTTTTTTTTGCAGTAGAGAATGGAAAGAATTTCGCGGATTTTGTTTTTCCGCATTTCTCATTTTACGACGACATGCTAATGTTGTTCTAAATTTGTTTTCACTTATGTTGGATTCCGGAATACCGGATATTGCAGTCGAGAAGGAAAAAGCAGTGCAGAAAATTGAACAGAGGTACGTCTTCCGATTCTTCTTCTGTACTTTTTTTTAAACTTAAATAGAATATAAATCTTTTTTTAAAGAATATAAATCGAAATGTGGTAGTTGGGGTATACTTCTGAACTATGTAACAGACAACACATAAATTTCTTCAAATATGATTATCACATTTTTACCTTAATTCATTTTTTCCTATGGAATTTAAAATGATGATCTAAGTAATTTCTGTAACCTGCCCTGTTTTTTTTCTATCTTTCACTGTTGATTGAGTTTTTTGCGTTTTTAGATTCCATTTGACACTGACTGATGAATTAGCCGAGCAGAAAATTGAGCATCTTATTGATGAATCAGTGAATGCAAAAATAACGAAACTTACCGATATGGTTCATGACGTTCATCAGTTGATTACTAATTAGACTGTATGTTTTGCAAACTTCGGAAATCTAAACTTCGAGTTTTGAATTTCGAATACAAATTGTGTTTACATCGGATTGGACCTGCATTGTAATTCGATTAATTTCAATTTTTTAATGTGAAAGTGAAAATAGTTTGCTTAATGTTAGCTTATTGCATGGAACTGGATTATTATTGGAAGGATTATGGAAAATTGATATGGATCTGACAACAAAGGGTCTGACAACTTGACGCTTGACAGTAAAGTTGGATCTCAACCTATAATATAAGCAATACTGTATATTGTATATACGTGTGCTTTGCGTTATAAAATTAAATTTATCGTTTCCATGACTTCAATATTTGCTTAATCTGCTATGTTTCTATAATGTTTCTACAATAAATTATTCCTGATAAAAACAGAGACTTAGAATGCATAACAATTAAAAGGAGCTTACATAGAACAGCAAAGTTTAAGCAGCAATTTCGAGGGTTGACATCATTTGCGTTTCTTAATATAAAACTTTAGCTTTTAATATTTCCCCTTTTCTTACCGCATTTTGCATCATTTCCATATGTTCCTGAGTCCTACATTATCCATATGGGTTGTAAATCATCGTTCTTGCTGGATTAATAGGCTAGTAAAATCCTTTTTTCAATGCTACATAATCGAAGTTTTGGTCTTTATTTTAGCATATCTACTTCATAAATATTTGATTGGTATCCTAGAAATAAGCTATCTCAATTCTGAAGCGTTAAATTTTCTTATGTTAGCATGAAATTAACAAAGCCATTGATATTAACAATGAAAGCCGACATGTCATGCTTGCCAAGACTAAATCGATATAGACTTGCCCAGTTGAGATATTAAGAAAAACAAAGTTCACAGTGAATGCCAAACTGAATCAATTATTGCTTCATTTTATTATTAACTACTATGAAATGATGTAATCATTGTACTTTATCAGTAAATTTGATCTTATTTCAATGGATGAACATTTACAAACTATTGCCAATCTTTCCGCAGCGAAATTTCGTGATCTTTGTGCCGCTGCCAAAAGTACACAAGGTTAGGAATTGTTAAAAAATAGGAAATAAAACTTGTTTAATTCATAATGCAATATTTTTACTATTAAATGTTTATAGTATTAATTACATCTCAAACATTCATATTGCATTTCCGTTGTCTTATTTAAAATAAGATATGTATATGGAGATGTTCAGGATGTTACTATTACTTGTCAACTACTTTATTAGCTCTATTTAAGCTGTCGCTAGTAATTGTTTAGGGACAATGAATAATGTTACTAGAGTATAATTACAATACTTTTTAACGAAAGATTACTTTTAATACTTCAATAATTGCTAATCGAATCATTTAACATTATATACCTTCGAAGATATTTGCTACTTGATAGATGACATTATGATATCTATATCATGGAGTAATTATTTGAGCATATAAAATTATAGAAATGTTAAACAGTAACGATGTAATAATGGTTACACTATACGGTAAATGTCTTCATGTGTTGCAATTAGCACTTCAATGTAAGCATCAAAAAATTAATCAAGCTGCTGTTGATTTACTTCAGGTAATCAATCACCTATAAATTTAACTTTCTCATAATATAGTAGAAAAAGTCTTAATTGTATATTGATTAGTGTTAGGATTAGGCTAAACGCAGAATATATCATTGTTAAGCATAATTACATTGGCCTATTTAATTAACTATATAATGTATCGGATCTATTTTCCGCAAGAAATTCTCATGACGTTAATTGATAATTAAAATTTAATCCGATATAAATCAATCAATAACGAACAACTTTTCCAGTAGTAATATATTGCTTCAAATAATTAATTTAATCATGCATTATACCATAAAAGTTATCATTCTTTTCGATTAATTTGAAATAAATTTATGAAATAAAAAGGAGGATGAAAATTAAACTTAAATTGTGCAAATTTTAAATTTATAATGTTTAGATTTTGTAAATTTCAAATTTATAATATAGGTTATCAGCAAAACTTTTCCAATTTGCATTTTTAGCTTTTTTTTTTCTTCGCAGACATTAATTCGCGATGAACATTTTCTGAACAAAGCGACAACTTCTGAAAGTGACACCTTGATGATGTCAACATTAAAGTCGATAACCCTGTTACCAGTAATCAAGGCTCCCATTCAATGTCGCATCCTAACGGTAACGGTAAATTGCTTACTTCCAGTTTTTAACTTTTAATTTCAACATTTAATTCAAATTTTGATTAATATTTTATTTTCATTTCGAAATTTTTACAGCTAATAGTTGAAATAATGTGTAAGGAAGAACGACGAGTAACAATTGAAATGGTAATGGAAGCTTTAACGGTTAGCCAATTTAATTCTTTCAAAAATATTTTTAGAAAGAACGAAATTAGCCAACAATTAAATGAAATAGAAATGATTAATATTTGGAATTCCTTAACTTTTACCCGCTATATTGGATGAAATATGAAATATTATATGATTAATAAATTGAGGCAGAGACAATATTCTTCACTTTTATTTTATACTATCTCCCTTTTCATTCTCTGTTATTTTGATATGACATAATTCTACATGATCCCTATTAATTAATCACTTATATCTAAATTAAATTCTAGTCTGGAGGTATTCCTTATGCAATTTAATGTTTACCAATAATTAATTAGAAGTAGATCTACTTCTTTTTTTTTTTGGTACAGTTATGCATGCAAACATATGGAAATGCCGAAGAAAGAAGTGTTCAACTGGCTTGTCGCGCAGCTATCACTCAGATTTTTAGCTTCTTTTGTACATTGTCACAGGTTAATCAATAAGTTTGACATTTTATTACAGTTCTGTTATCAAATTTCACTGGTAGATTTATGAAATTAAATTTAATACTGTGAAAAAATAAGTTAAAATTAATTCATTCCATTTCTTCTCCACAAATGTTTAGCTCTTTTGTTCAATAATGAAGCATTAAAGTATATACTTACATATGATAATAATAAAGATGGAATATAATAGAGTAATTGTCAAATTGATTTACAATTTGATTTTTTGATTTGTTTACTTTTTGATTAATTTGATCTCTTTGAAATGTTAATTATCATTTATGTGAGATTAATTTATTATTAAGTATTCATTTAACAAAAAATTATTAAATTATCAAATCTTCAAGTTAATCTATTTTCAGAATAGCCATTACCAGGAACAAATTGTCATTCTTATGGATACTACATCATTGCTGAATGAAGTAATCAAATGCGCAAATGTCACAAATCCACAATCAGATCAAATTATCATCGTGCTAGATGCCATATGTAGTCTTCTTAGTTCACAACCAATTAGCATTATCAATCATCAGCCATTCATTAATACTATATGGTACAATCATTGATTAATTAATATTTGGCCTTACTTTTAATTTTCGAAAAATTTGTAACATAATGAAATTTACTTTTTTTTTAAATTTTTTAAGATAGCGGAAAAATTGAAATTTACGGGGGACAGTGAAATTTACTGTAAATCTTCATGTCAACTTTTTTTTCTTTAAATACAGTTTCTCTATCCCATCATTTATCCGTCCAGTTAAGATATTATTGTTTTAGGGAAATAACAAATACTAATTAGGATTATAGTCAAGATTAGAAGGCTTGGGTAAATCATTTTGGATTAATGTAATCATCACTGGAGTACTTCCAATTCTCTCGTTTAAATATAGACCTTAATTAACCTCTCTAACTTTTAATTATAGTTTTGATTAATTCTCGTTACTTTCCTAAAACAATGGCAGCAATAGTCATGATAAATTCGAAATTTGTTAAGGGTAGAAAATAGTTTTTTTTTAAAGTTTTTTTTCTGAATATCAAACTTTCTAGGCGTGAATTAAGTCCATGCATGATGAAAATGTTGGGAGAACCAGAAAAGAGTACTCGTGATATTACTGAAGGTAATGAACCATTTGGACGAGGTCAAAGGTCGGTGACGACAAACAGTAAAACGGTTTTCGATCATCCGGAAATTTTACTCTCGCTGTATCAGTAAGTGATTGCTCGTTTAAATATAGTAATATTGTTGTGTTGGAATTATATCATATCAGTTTCAGGATCGTCGAGCAATTATTAAGAATTCTTGCCGGTATTCATGGAATGCGCAGTGTATTGGAAGCAATATTTCATAAAGCTTTGTTGTATCCAAGAGTGGATCAACGTTCGGAAGCTCTTCGGTTCATCCGGAAGGTTCTGTTTGAAGATTTTAACATTTCAGAATTTTATTATACTGAAGTGTGAACATTTCCAAAACTTTGGAAGACTATGAAAGTTGAGCAATCCGGAACTGCTACCTAAAAAATCTGGATTGTTTAGGTTATCCTCGTGGAAACATAACATTTCAAGTAATGTTTGCAATTCTTTCTAGTTTTAAAATAGCCAACAATTGAGTACCTCATTTGAATTCCGATATTTTTCATTTCAGATTACTAAGAATGAAGAACGTCTTGCTAATATTATTTCAATTTCGATGAGCAGTAAAACGATCACACTATGGACTATCATTGTTGATTGTATTGTTGAATGCAGTAATTCAACGAATATTGACATAGCTTCAGAAGGACTTCGAACATTACAGACTTTGGTTAGTTACATTTCAATCCTTCCCATTCCATTCTTACCATTTGTATAATACTTGAAAAATGAACTGAAATCTTTTAAATCTGAAAAGAAAGAAAATTATTAGTCATCTCATTCATTACCTACGAATTACTTCTTGATTTATAAACAAAATGGAAGCTATTTCTAGCTAACCACAGTATCCCAAATGTGTGAAGCTGATAGTGATGGGATATTGTCCACAGAACTAATTGATTCCATTTTGGCCTATTTTCCGACGGATGACATCACATTAGCTTCAACTATTGATGGTGATTTGAATATTTTATAATGTTTGAAATGATTTTTTCATGCTTTATTTTGATATAACTTTTTTTTCGGATAATTTCGGAAATTTTATCGTTTAATTACAATTATATACCATTGTATCATAAAGTTTTGGATATAAAAAATGAAGAAATTCATCATAATGTCCAAACTTCAAAATTTTTTAGATTATTAGAATAATTTGTTAGAATTCGAAAATCAAAAAACCAAATTTTTTATGAGTAATATTTTACTTGGACTATAATATGTAAATTTGGCAAAGTGGTCATAAAAATGGGCTTTGAAAAAAATTTTATTATTAAATGAAATTTTCAGATGAGATTTCAGAAGAGCGTGATAACAAACAGGACGATATAAAACGAAATAGCTCATTGGAGAATTTGGAAAGTACAGATGAAGTTTGTGTGATAAATCTTACATTGTAAACTCTTCGATGACATTTGAGATTTTAAGAAGACATTTTTAATAATTTAATTTAGATAACCGAAGTACTCGAAAAATTGACGACAAAATACAAAGGAGAAGAAACGGTTGCGATGATTTGCTGTGATTCGGCGGGTAATAAATCAGCTGAAGTAAATTGTTTATTTTTTGTCTCGTCAAATCTACAAAAAAAAAAAAGAAGCACAGTTTCTAAATTCAAAGGTGAGATAAAGTTGTAAGTAAGCTTTTGAATATTAACTTTCATCTTCATGGTATTGTTGTCATTAGTTTATCACTTAACACTTTAATTACTGTTCTTTCAACTGCATGTCTCATAATCTAACTATCATATTATTTTAGAATTTCGAAATCAAACAGACTTACTTATAATTAACACCCCTACCACGTTTTATTTGAACATTTTATAAGTATTGCGATTGACGTCTTAATATTATAAATAAGTGGAGGATTTCATTTTCTGAATTTAATTTAAATTTACGTATGTTATCTAAAGTTGGGTAAAGTTTGTACTTCAAAGGACTGCTTAGGAAAATTTAAATTGTTTGAGAAATTTTTCAGAAAGAAATAGAAACAGCAAATTGCTATGTGAATGAATTGCGGAATGTTATTCCAAAATGGTTGCAAATTAAAAGCACGATTGAAGTTGATGAAGCAATTCAAGAATTTGCATCCAATTTCTTTTCTGGTGCATTTTTTTTTTTCTAAAGAGATTTTTCTAAACATCGAAATTTCGGCTTTCAAAATTAATGAAATAAAAAAAGAACCAAGAATGGGTGGGAAATCAGTCACTTAATAAGTTTTAATTTTTTTTGAAAAGAATATTCTTTGGATGATGAGAGAAAAAAGCTGTGAAAAATCGATTATATATTATTTTATAGTTTGGAAAATTCTTTAGAAAAAAGTAAAAAATTGCTACAAAATTCCAGAAAACTGTAGTTCAGGAATTTATTATTATTAAAGATAGGTAGACCTGTTTAATTATGGATTCTTGTATTCCTGTTATCTCAGATTGGCCAATTAGTAATTAATTGTTAAATCAATTTCCATAGAATTATATTTTATCAATCGATTCCTAAAAGAGTGAGAGAAGAAAACAAAAAGCACTTTGTTGAATTTAAAAAGTTCAATAATTTTTAATTCATCACAAGTCACTTTTTTTTACCTACAAAGTTTCAATTTTTCTCTCTTTTCCTATGTATCATTTGTAAATGTTTTGTCAGGCTTTTCTGGATAACAGTTGAAATTTGTCTGTTTAATTCAGGCTTTAGTAATAGTCTCGGTGAAAAGGCCTTTGAAGACATCCACATCAATAACAATAAGCTACAGGAGCCAGAAACAAAGTTATGCATAGCTTTTTCCGGAAAAGTTTTTTCCTGTTAAGTCACATTACAGAATTCATGACAACTCAGAAAGATGCTTTCGAGTTATACGGTCAGACACAATCACATTTCCTGAATTCTGATGCCATCTATCTTACAACTTATGCAGCACTAGCTGTTGTTTTTTATAAAAACAACAAGCAAACCTTCAACAAGGTGAAATTTTTTAACGAATTTAGTTTAAACTATTAAAATCTTTTTTAAACCCTATCTTCCAACCAAAAAAAAAGTCAAAAGAGTTCATTTTTTACATGAATAGCAAAATTTCTTTAGATCTATTTGCATTTGCATTTTTAAATTTTACAATTCTATCTTGTGAAATTAATACTTTCCATTTTAGGCTTAATTAATAAATTCAAGGTTTGATTAAAGTGTTTACCATCCAAATAATAGATTCTTGATCCTTCCTGATGAAAATTTAATTGTATAAATTTTTCGATTCAGTTTTGGTTCATTAATGAAGTACTGCATAGTGATTGCATTGTATATAGCAGTGATCATTGGCTTAATACGGTGTATGAAAATTTGATAAAATTGGAAGTGGAATTTCAACCTTTAGATGATGTCATCAAAATGCCACTAATAAGTGTTATTGAAGGTATATATTTTATAAAAGCACAGCAAAAGTTTACTTTTAATTTGATTTTTAAATTTTAAAGTAAACAGTTAACTTCACTTTGCTTCCTTCATCATTTAATACTTACTTGCTTGCTTATTGTCATTTTTTCCTTTTCATTTCATTTTCTTTTATTTTTTAATATATTTGAATTATGCCATATTGGGATGACAAAATGAATTCATTAGCATCGATAGAAGGATCTAATTATAGAGTAATCACACAATCTCACATAGCCTGGCATAAATTTAATCGTTTTTTTTTCGGATTAAAATTTGAAATTTATTTCAGATTACACTGGATGTAGTGCTCAAACAATGAGTGATATACGACGAATACAGCAAATGGTTACGAAACGGAGTAAGCATTCATTAGCTGGTATGTTTATTACCAGAAAATTTGAATTTATCAGAATTAAATTAATCTTTTTATAACTTTCAAAAATTTCTAATATTTGATTTTATGGTATAAAAAGATAGTAAGCCTTAGCCGATAAAATAATTATGCTCAAATTTATCATCATTTTATGCTTTCAAAAGAAAAACATTTGGATCATAAGATTATTGCTTGGAATTCGAACCTACTGCTAATCAATTAATTAGAAGTAAATAAGTAATTTCAGCTTGTAAAGCATACCGATGGCTTTTATCGTCAAGTTGGAATAAATTACTAACAGCATCATCAAAGTTACTTTCCCTTCGTAACAAACAACATCGTATTGTTCGTCCAAAAGCTGCTGAAGCTTTTGATAAGGCTGTATATACATTATTAACCTTTGCTAAACTTTGTATTACATTAGGCATGTTTTATAATTCAATTTATCCACCGAGGAATTTTTTAACTTTTAACCTTTTCTTAAATTATACTTTTAATTGCTGGAAAAGTTATAGCACAAAAGGTTATAGGTTAGTTGAATATATAAGTGTTAACAATTAATTACTTTCGAAATCTTTTTTAATTTCTCATTTTCTTCTGAAAAAGAATTAAATTGTAAGAAATATCATCAAATATCAACAATTAGAAAAGATTGATGGGAATTAGCTTGGCTCCCGGGAATATCTGATATTTCAGGGTCATCTTATACTTTCGTTTGTCTAATTTAATTTTTACTTCGACCTTACCTTACCTCGTCTTTTTATTCTACCTTGTTTCGTTTCATTTTACTCAATTTAAACTTTTACTTTAGTTTGCTGATTATTGAAATCAAGTTATGAACAATTTTAACATACTTTATTCATTATTAAACAAAAATAAGCGCTTAGGTTCAGGCCTGAAAGACTGTAATCAAGTGATCATTGAACGGCTTGTCATGGCAACATGTCCTTTGGATGAATTGAGAAGTTTTGCAATTCAAGAAAAAATAGATTCCGTAACAGAACGACTCAACCGATGGCCATTACGGAAAGGAGATGTCATCGCAATGCTAACTATTTTGGATATTGCTATTGATTGCGGGCTTTATGCACCAAAATGTTGGAATGATATCATCAGGTGAATAATAAATAAGTTAAACTTGATTACTGGTACTATATTTCAACAACGATATTCATTTCATTCAATAAATTTTTAGAAACATTTGATATAGTGGTTTATGATTTAATCATTAATTTAAAAAAGGTTAAATAATGCATAATTTAAAAATAATTTTGTCATCGTTTAATTTAGATTTTTTGATTTCTGATTCTAATCATTGTTTTGATAATAAATTAACTAATGGATCAACACATATTGTATCAGAAATAATAAAAACATTTATAGATGCACCGAATATATCTGGCAAGTAGAGAAATATTTTTTTGGTATTATAAGTCAAGATCAGACCAATTGGATGTCACTTGTCCCTTCCAATGGTGATAATGCTGATAAGGCACAACATATTGATGATATCCTGTCTGATATTGATAGCGATAACCTTAACAGTCATACGGCTTGTCGAATTCTTCAATTCTTGATCTCAGAAGTAAACAGGTAAGCATAGAAAAGTACCGCAGCAAATAAATTATCTAATTAATTCAAGTAGAAAAATTCAAATCTGAGCATATTCTACCCTCCTCATATCTGATAATTTATGAAAGCTTTTTTTTTTACTTCAAGTTTACTATCTTTTGTTGTTTTTGCAAAATGTTAAGAATATTCGTTAGGTAAAAATATGTGATAGAAATTCAAATAATCTATTAAAGCATTTTTCAAATTTTAATCTATTTGACGTTCAATTTGAATCATTGATCAGAATTTAAATTAAAGTTTTAGTTACTAACATAAAAGTAGACTTAAGAAGGTATGAATGAAAAAGTCTGCTTCGAAGAGCTGTTCATAATGAAGTGTTCAATTTCCTTTAAATTATTTTCCTTTAATTAATTGTTCCAACTTTCTATCAATTTCAGTATTTAATTCAGATTTTACGAACGTGCTGGTAAGGAATTGAATTTAGCATCACTCAGCGAATTAACGGAAAATTTAGTAATGGCTAGTGAAAATTACCAATACCACGTGAATTCACAAAAGCCAAACTCATTGGCTGATCCAACAGTAATCCTGGGACGAATATTTGCCATTTCAATGACACTTTCAACGAGGCCTTTAATCCATGTAATGAAAATATGGCCTAAAGTGTCACATTATATAGTTCAGGTTAGTGGTCACTCATTTAAATTTTAAAGTTTTCTTCTTAGCAAAATCTTTTTTTCTAATTTTTAAAAAATTTAAGCATTGCTATAAATTTTAGGGAAATTAATTGTTCTGAATTGTAACAATTCAGGAATAAAAAAAAAAAAAAAAAAACCTTCTAATATTTCTCATATATATTTCCTTTCATCAAATTAACTTCTATTCTCCAAATAGATTATGAGGCCATCAATCTGATTTCATTTCTTCCATCTTTTTTTCATTTTCTTTTTTTTTTCGAAACATTAAATGATATATTACTCATTCTCTACTATGATCTCTCAGATAAATCTACCAGATATCCTTGAAAGAGAATTAAATCCCAAATCTTAACAATATTACTTATGCGATATTCCTTCAAATTTCTAATTTCATTATAGAAATCATTAGAATTTTAAATTAAATTTATTTCAAAATATAATATTTTTGATAATTACAGTGTGCTTCCTCACGTAGTAATGGAAAATTAAACCTTTTTGCTATCGAAGGTTTGGGTATTTGTATAGCAAAATTAATGATCAATGAAACGAATGGCTTTTGCTACAATCAACTCATCTTTCAACCATTACAAGTTTGAAATGATTTTAAAAATTGATTTAAATATTATTACAACGATTTGCATTTCATTCTTTAGTTAAAACTTCTTTTCAAATATTTCTGAAACAAAAATAGCAAAATTCAATAAAATAATCTTACAATTCTTTCATTTATGTTAAAATTTTCCCACTTCTCTGTAATATTTATGTTACCAATTCGTCTTACAACGGTTTTCTGCTGTCGATAACGAGTGGAATCCATATTTGCTCATATGAATACAGTAATTTCGGAAATTTTTGGAAGCCTTTCTAAATTTTCAAAAATTTGCAGAACATTCTTTGTGCGGAGATGTGTTTGGAAGAATCACAGGAACAGATTGTCACATTGTTGGCAACATTTGTGCATTCACACGCAAATATTATTGGCTCCGGATGGCGACCGTTATTTAGTGCTTTGAAAGCATTACGAATTGAAGACCATTCAGGCATGTTTAGAACTACTTTCATTACCATTAATTAATTGCCAAAATTGTCTAACCATTCAGACAGCACCATTTTAAACCAAGTAATACTTGTGTTTGAACGATTTCATGTGATAAGCTGATGATATCAGCCTTTCATAAGCTAATTAAATTATCGATTGTCATACAATTAGGGTTGTTTGAAGAAAGCAGTTCAACAAAATAAGTTTGTTGAAATTTAAAAATTAAAGTTTGAGAACTATACTAAAGTTGGAAATTAAAATTTCTATTAATAAACTTTGGCTTTTACTGGATATTTGATTTTCAGAAACCTTACATTCCGACTTATTTCTGGTAATTTGCATCACAAACATAATAAGCTAAAATTAATAATTAAACCGGCAAGATGGATAATTCTTCCGGGAAAAAAGACCTCAAAATATCTTTCTAAATTTCATTAGAAATTTGGTAGCATTGAAGCAACTCGCATTCAATTTTTTTTTTAAATCTAATTAAATAAGAAATTTTATTTATGATTTAAAATTTCACAGTAAAAATTTTAAACTTAATTATCTTAACTTTTGTTATTTCGTCAAAATTTCGCAAACTTTCAATTTTCAAAGTGTTTTGTTTTTTCCAGAATCAGAAAATGATACTAGCGATATGGCGACAGTATCATCAGTTCAAGCAACTGTACTTGACATTTTTTCGGCGTATCTTAATATTAAAAACACAAACATTTTAATAATGACAGCTCTGGATTATATTACATGTGTCCTGCAATATCTTCATTCTACAGGATCAGGTAAATCTTAAACGTTTTTTATAATACAGTACAATTAATTATGAACGATAAACCAAATAACGGAATAGTAATGGAGATTTGACTATGTGAATACCAACTAAAAATTTAATAAAATATGTTTATATTACAGAAAATGAATCAATGATTCCATCATCGAATGTGACGATGGCTTCAACAGCTTTGCAAAATTTGTTAAAATTGGAACGAATGCTTCATAATTTATTCGATTCGGCTGATTGTACTGATCAACATTTACTACAAAGGTATTTCTCACTCATTTCCTCATGTCATAGCTGAAATTAGAAGAGAATTAAAAGATGAAATTTAGAGAAAAATTCTAATACCTTATTGTGAATTAGAAATAATTCATACTATCTAATCTAATTTTTTTCAAATAAATAACACTTTTAATATCCTTATCACATTAAAAATGATTGCATAAAATGCCGAGAAATAATTATTCACTATTCATTTTTGAGAAATAATTATTCAATTATTTCATTTATTCATGAATTTATCGATTGATGATCTAATATTTGAAATATTTTAAGCTTAACATTTGTCCATTTCTCAGGTTAACATTACGTGAACGAACTCAGCATTGCATTGATCGATATACAAATTTATCATTTTTGATGGAACCATTATCAACTGTTCTGATTGAAGAACCATTTTTTGATTTTGAACAGAAAATCCCACCAACTGATCTTGATCGTTTACTTGAAGGCTTGTTCCTTCCTCATCTATTTTATTCATTTATTCATGACTTTGAGGAAATGTAATTTCTTGAATTTACTTTGAATAATTCCATTATCTGTTTAAAACAATCATAAAATCGAAGTTTAAAGGAAAAAAAAATGAATTTTGGCTGAATAATGATATATGAAAATTGTTAGCACCGGAAATAACCGTACCTTGGAAAAATTACACGGCATCGAGACGAAGTTGTACTGAAGTTTATTTATCGTTACTGGAAGGTCTTACGGCTGTTACCTTTGTTTGTCCTGCATCACTACAATCAAATTTACTGCGAACAATCGCAGATTTGATAAAGGATCAAGTGGATACTAAATTCGGTATACTTGCTTACGCTATACTTTCAAATATTTAAAGCTTAAAATTATCAATTTTCTCTTCTCTTAATAGAAAATAAATTAAGATTATGGAAATATTTGGGATTATTCGTGTACTAATTAAGGCTAATGAAATATTCAAAAATATTTTTGGTATTTATAGGTATCAATTTTGGCGCATATGGCTTATCAGTCCTCGTTTTCCCAATGCTACAACAATGGATGCGTAAAAATGCGGCAAAACATGAAAATAATTTGAAACAAGCAATTGGATTGTTCACAGAAGTTGTCAAGCAATATTTAATACAAACAGAAAGTAACGAATTCATTACATTTTCTCGTCTTTTTTTGTTTTTTTTTCAAAGTAATTTCAAATTTTTATAATTTCATGCAAAAGTATGACGAAATTTTGTCACATTCCAACTTACAATGTGGAATGTTAAATTAATTTGTTATTTATGTAATAAAAGATTCATTTTACAGATAACCTATGGGTTAATCGAACACTTTTTGATACATTAACTCTATTAACGGAATGCATTACCTGTGCTACAAATCGTATTGCACGTTTGGGTTATGCATGTTTACGATTTCTGATTAAGTCTTCTATTCATTCGTTAACAACCGAAAGGTGGACAATTATCGTGCGGTCATTATGGAATACAACGTAAGTTAGACACAAAAAATGTCAACTTTTCAGTTTTGAAATTCACGCATCTACTTTGAACATTAATTTTAGAAATTTAATTGATTATAATTACATTTACTTTTATATATAAAGCTTTAACATTTAAATTTTATTTTTGTTACCCTCTTTTTGTTATAATAACTTTCTTCCTCTCTTTTGAACGTGATACAGTTCAATAATCAGTAGCTTATAAATTTTCGTATTTCTAAATTACTTCTAAATTTTCACGTTTCAGAAATTTAACTCTGGCACATCTACGACTTTTAATGCAGTATTATGTCGTTGATTCAAATGATCCAAACGGAGATCTTGGGAATGTTTGTATAACTGTTGTTGAAAATTCAAATTTTTCATGTGAAACGTTATTATTGGCTCGACAGGTAAAATTGCAAAAGAATTTTCCATTAGATTAACTGTTAAATAATTTATTCCAAATTGGTATTCAAATTAGACCCTTAAATTTAACTTTTCTACATATTTAAACCAAAATCTATTATTTATTATTATTATTATTATTATTATTATTATTATTATTATTATTATTATTATTATTATTATTATTATTATTATTATTATTATTATTATTATTATTATTATTATTATTATTATTATTATTATTATTATTATTATTATTATTATTATTATTATTATTATTATTATTATTATTATTATTATTA
>NW_018108298.1:135698-146624 GCF_000183805.2 Loa loa | reverse complement strand
TATTATTATTATTATTATTATTATTATTATTATTATTATTATTATTATTATTATTATTATTATTATTATTATTATTATTATTATTATTATTATTATTATTATTATTATTATTATTATTATTATTATTATTATTATTATTATTATTATTATTATTATTATTATTATTATTATTATTATTATTATTATTATTATTATTATTATTATTATTAATTATTATTATTATTAAATTATTATTGATCATTATTATTATTAATTTTTTAACAGTTGTTTCAGTAAAATTCCAGTTCTTTTTAATTCTTCTCCATGAATCACAAAAAAGCATACTAATTAATTTTAATTATAGATTTTCTTAATGAATGAACAGATCTGTTCAGTGACAGAACCAGAGGAAACGAAGAAACGTGATGTGGTACTTCGTAATGACAAAGGAACAGAACAAAGGTCTGTCTACAAGCTAATTTTTGACTTTAATCAAGGATTTACCTGAGATACTGAGATTTCAGGATTCTTGGTGATGAACTAGTTAGCACCCTTACCAGCCATCAATATATACTGGAATTAATTGGTACCTTACTATTGAATGGAATCGATTTGCCAGTAGATGGACAAACTGCTGCATTTTTGAAGAAATTTGATGAACAAGCCGATAGTGACAACGAATGTTGGCTACTTTCCATTCCTTTGAATTTTAATAGTCTCTTAAATAATTGAATGATAGAATATGTTAATTTAATTAATTTTATTTATAACTACTTTCTAATCAATACATTGAGTCCTCCATATTTCACTATGTTTTTGTTTTACTTCAAAAGAAAAGAAGAAAATCAAAGGTCAAAAAGTTTTTTTCTTTTCAGGTAATTTGCATAAACTATCACCGGATGATATTACTATTCTGTTTCATTGTTTGGATGGGTCACTTTTAGTTGCAAGAAATTTTGATAAGCGTTCAGGCCTGAAAATGCTTATCCAAGGATTGTATGACTTTCCAGTACTTCCAAATTTATGCAAGCAAGCAGTCTTAGCTTGGACAATACGTTCACTGACAATGTATGAAATGGTACGAAAATGTCCATTGAAAAAGTTTGCATTTTTTGATCTTTTTCAAAGTTGGCTACTTTTTTCCTTGTGCTTAATTATTTCTTACTTGTCAAATCTTTATAATTCAAAATATTTCCTCTTCTCTTTTTTTTTTTTGAAAATTCATTAGGAATTTGATGTGATTTTGTAGAAAAACAATCGTTGAATGTCTATCGTCATCAGATAGAAGCGAAAAAAATGACAGATATTGCATCAAACAACTTCAGCTATGCCATCGTGTAGTATGTACGTATTTATGTTGCATAGAGAAGAAATTGTCAACGGAAGCTTTACGTCACTTAGCCAGATCACACATTACTCAGGTTAGTGTGTTATGAAAGCGGAAATTTATTACGTCAGATTTCGTTAAATTTTAAATATAGGAATTGATTTAATTTAAAAAGAGTCATTAGCCGATGTACATGAAAGTGCGACTGTATCACAGGTGTAAGAAACACCTGTTCATTTTGAAAAGACTGATGACGAATTTTTAACTTTTAAACTTCTTGAAATCAATTCTCGTTTTTTTTTTTTTTTTGTTTGACTGAGGATTGCCAAATACTAAATGCTCACTTCTTTCTTACCCTAGTTTTTTCGAAATTCTATGTTTCCTTTTTTTTTTTCGATAAATTCGGAAAAACTATTGAGGGATTCCTAATCTCTGACCTTTGGAATTGAATTTTTCGATTTCCTATTATTCATTTCAGCAAATTACTCTGATCCGTAACGATCCAATGGATGAAAATTTGTACAAATTGGTATCTTGTGAGCAAGCCACCGAAATCATTTCTGATTACAGACGTTTAAAAATTGCGCAAACGTTAGTATCACCAAAGAAACGAAGTAATCCATTCAAGGGTGATAACGAACAGCAGCAAACCACTGCGGAAGAAAAACTAATTCTCTCTGTAAATTACATTTAATAATTCAAACTCAAAATTTTCGAACATTAATTAAAACCAAAGAAAGGACTACTCGAACACTAAACAGTTTATGCACCAAATCAACATAACTAAGTAATGATGTTTAGTACCAACTAAATTAAAAGTAATTTGAGCTATAAAGCTGTATCTTACAGTTATGTGCTATCCTTCTGTCCTTAACGAGTTGAATTAAAAACCTTTCATAAAGTAAATTTTAGTCCATATAAAAGAATAAAAGCATGAAGATCTCTTATTATGGAAATTAGATTTTGTAAGATTAAAGCTGAAGCAAGCCAACATATTAAACTGTAGCTGCTGGGCGCAATCCTATTTTATTCTTGTTACGTATTCTTACAAATCATCTCATTTAGAATGAATAATTGCAGGATGGAGAAACACGATGTTGCGCATGGATTGAAATGTCTTTGGCAATCCTGGAAGCATCTTTGCATGAGGAAAGTGAGCAGTTTGAGAAATTTTTGCCCATACTTTATGAAAATGCGACAATACTTATATCCGGTTCATCCAATGTGCGAGTACGTGAATTTGCTGGACGATTCCTCCGTAAGCTCTCAAATTTTCACCGTTTTCCATGATTTTCCTCAGTGTTTTTTTCCGTAACCAAATTCTCAAACTTGAAAATTTAGCCTTCCACGCCTTTCAAATTGATAAAAGTTTTCAAAACTAGTCCTCGATTTCAAGTATTTTTAAATCTAGAAGATCTAAATTGATTTGATCGGGAATGATATAGTTCCAAGTTACTTCATGTTTTAATATGGATTGCAAGATTTTTAAATTTTTCTAAAATTACAAATGGTAGAAGTAAATGAAGAAGTCAGTCATATTCCACATGATAGCTTTAATATGCATTTTAAGAAAGTATGCCAAATAATTTGTCACGAAAACAAACATAAACTATCTCATCAAAAACAAAATGGAGCTATCCTAACATTTCATGCTTCCTTCCTCGCCTTTCAATTTCCTTAAGTTTCTTATTAACTGCATCACATTGCTTCCTGTTGAATAATTCATATCCTTTCATAATACTACCGAAGAAGAATTCTGCTTCAGCATGCGTACTTGAGACAGCTCGTTCCAATACATACAAATCGACACCTTTACTTTCCACTGTTGCATTACCCTGTATAAAATTACTAAATCATTAAATGGAACTTCATGGACTTGGTCCGTTTTAAAATTTCGTTGAAAATTTCTACAGCACTCGATCATATTCAGTCTAATTTGGCATTTTCAAATTAAAGAAATATGAATCTCGCTTTTGAAATATTGAAAAGTTCAGCCATCTTGACAACTCTGACACAGTTGAATAATTAACTTAAATTTTATCTAATTTTGTAACTTCTGTTTATAATGAGGTGCTGAATAAATAATCTGACAAGCGTATTTTGCATATATCAGAAATATCAGGGAATAATTTTACCTCAGCAAGACCAAAATCGATGAAAACAATTGTTTTAGGGTTTCCATTTCGAAGAAGAACATTAGAGGTTGTCAAATCACCATGCGTGATACCACTAAAGTGTAGTTTTGCTATAATTTGACCTAATCGAATACCAAAATCAGTAATTATTTCCTAAAAAATGCCATTATTTATTGCCATTCCTTACTTGAAATAACTAAAGAATGACGTTTAGAACCAAACAGCTGAAAATACAAAAATCAGTCAAGGTGGGAAAAAATGAAGGCAACAAGAGAAAATTTTCTTATTAATTTCAGAAATGAAAGCAAATTCCACATACTTCAAAGTTCCTGCTATTCTTTAAGTCCTCAAGAAATTGTCGAGCAGTGGTACCGCTGGGGATCTCTTCCATAATAAAAGAATTCCGATCAATATTTACAAAGTATACCGTAGGTACATCAATTCCCATCTAAGCGGAATCCAATTTTATTCAAGTACGAAAAAATAGCTCATTGACTTTAAGCTGACATAAAGCACCTCAACGTTTTATCATATCCAATAAAAAGAAATATATCTGATATTATTTCCAGAACATTAATACAAAGATTTGCAACTAACCGTTTTACACTTAAGCAAAGCATTCAGTTCAGCTTTCACACGTTCCTTTGTCAAAATTAAATCCAACGACGGATGCCTAAAACAATATTATCTAATTCAAAATTTCGATTTTTAAGTTCGTCAGGAATGTTACTCATATTTCGAAAGTAAAAGCAAATTTTCCAGATTAAGCTCAATTTTTTCACCGGAAGCTCTCCTCAAACAAAAATTTGTCTGACAAAAAGTTGAAACGATTGAAATTCTTGTAAAAAAAATTGATAGCTTCACAAAGAGATTTTTCCTTCTCCCTTCATACCTGTAAGTTTTGGCGAATCGTTCCTTGATGACTGCTTTCCGGCCAAAATAAGCACATCGATACAGATAAGCCTCAGCTCCCTGCTTGAATGGTTTGAGATCCTTTGAAAGCCATACTGAATCCACAGTTTCAGCTGTTTTCTCCATCAAAAATTACCTGACATATAATTCACGATATCTTGAAAAGTATTTTCTAATTAAAAATTATGCCATCGAAAACATAAATAACCCTAACGCTTAGAAACCATATAAAGTTATCGACTGATTTCCTGATTTAAGACACTGTCTGAAACTACTGAGACCGCAGTAAGCCCTGAAAAAAGAGACATCCAAAAGTTAATTCTATTTGAACTTTCTTCTTGGACCACTGATTAGTAGAACAATACCAACTTCTCCATCCTAACAGGAAGCCTTCATTATAAAGTACAATTTTGACTATTAATAGTAATCGAGAGGAATTGGAAATACTTGTTTACACCGTATGGGCGACACTTATTTTAAAACTTAGTATCAAACAAACCTGGAGCTACAATCACATGCTTTACTAAAATCCAATTCTACACAAAACATACATCGGATATTTCCGAAGTTTTATATAATCATAGCCAAAATATGCCATTTGATAACATATTTGTTGTTATAATCGATGAACACCTTCCATTTAATATTCGAACTGACAGATCAAAGAATTTTAGTTTCATCCAAAAGTAAACAATCAAGGATTCAAAGTGACAAAAACGAACGGATAGAAAACTTGAATTTAAATGATTTTATTTCATTGCATAAGAATTACAACAGCAGTACGGCATTAATACAACCGTCATTTTCAGGATGATTTGTTACTTGAGCATATTTTGCCCACACTACTTTACCACCTTGAGTTACCATACCAAGTTCCGATATATTTACCTGGAATTCATCATTCATGATAATTAAACAGCTTTCTATACAGATATTCAAAAGAATGTTGCATATTAAATAATTAATCAAAGCCTCCAATACATAAGTGTTTGAAATAAATTTTCACTCAAAAGTTAATCTCGATCATACGACCTGAAAACACGACTACTTTAACAAGCAAACAAATGCCAATCAGAAGATGGCAAATGTAAAAGCAAAATGAAAGTAAAAAGTTCATTTAATTGGTGGAAAAATATTAGTTCTCACTTCAATGATCGTTCCCTTTGTAATAACTCCCAACGACGTATACAGCGAGGAAGACGGATTTTTCTTCACCCCAACAATAGGTAATTGAAACGTCGTTTGCAACTCGGGGTGTGTTACATGGGCCTACAAAAAATCATATTTACATTTAAATAGTAATGTAATAGTATTTTTAGTTGAGAACAAAAAAAAAAATCAATATCACAATTCCTTTTTCTTGAGGCTTATCCTTAACAGCCTTCAAATGAGCAATTTTTTTTTACATAATAGAAAACTGGATGAGAAAACTTGCAGTAAGGAGACAGATTCAAATTTTGCATGATAAGGAAAGTTTACTTTTTTAAATCGTAAACCCATTGGTCGAATGAATCGTTCAAATTTCGCTGGCTTCCTCGTGAATGATTCACCAACAAAAGTAACTTTTGTAACCATACGTTTCCAACCTTTTCGACGAGTTTTACCAGTTTTCACTACTTTGAAAGCCTCCGCATCACTCACTGCCTTGACTGTTGGTATGGGTACTTGGTATTTACCCTGGAAAGCAATCAATTTCTCAGATACGCTTTAAAACAGCGAAGCCTCAATCGATTTGTTACGAAGCTTTCAAGATTTCAGTAGACAATCAGAAAATAAACATACATTTTAGCATTGGTTCAACAGATAATGGAAGATCATCAAAAGCAAAATCTCTGTAAACTTTGCAAATGTTATCTTCTAAGCTATAATCAAACAGCTGACATGAGAAATACATCCAATGGAAATATCCACTTACCGCTTTTTCTTTTCGTTTCTGTTTGATCATTGATGACAATACCTTACCGGTCGTTTGCTGTTGCCTATCCAATAGATATGCTGGTACTACACCTCTGTCAGGCTCTTCACTTGTTCCTGTTTGCTTTTTCTCTTCATGCTGCCGCAGCAACCGTCGCATCTCTACCTAAAGCAGATATTGATTCGCATGCAGAAATCTGAATCTGAAATATCAAAGTCAGTTTAAAAAACCCGACAGCGTTAAACTCAGAACTTGACAGTGATGCACAAACAAACCTTTTCAGCATACCGTTTTTTGTGATACAATTTAGCCTTGCGACCACGGATTTTCCTTGCATATTGAGAACGTTCATGTCCAGCTCGAGCATTACGTTTTCTTCTGCAATGAGTAGAAAAATGCGATAATGTGCTCATATCAGAGAGAAATCGAAAAACTTATAAAATACTTCAACCATTCATCCATAAATTCGCAAAAATTTCCAGTGTTGTCTCATCATAATAAGGACAACAATTTCATACGGTCATCAGTGTTTTTATCGACAGTTATATTTTTATATGCGCAAAGGATGTTCACGTCAAATAACTTGAATGACATCAGTGCGTTAAATGTTAAGGTAGGCTCCAGCTGGTTTTAAAGATTTAGGCAAATGTAATATGCAACTAGAACAGAGAAGATCTGTAAGTATCCATAGCTAAACTCGAAATATTGGGAACTGTAAATAAACAGTGATATATTCAACTTCCTCACAATCTTTCCTCATAATCCAATCGACGTCCATGACGTTTACGATGAAGTTCAATATGCTCGTTTTGAGGCTGCAAAGGAAATGGCATAAAAGTCTAGTTCAGCAATTTGTATAAGGAGAAATTTTTATTTTTATAACTGCTTAAATTAATATCGTATCAGATAAATCATCGATTACTCTGATAAGTATAATAAGAGATGCATGCTCCAGCTGTAGAAACAGCAGGAACACGTTTTACCTGTACAGTATCAACATCTGAAGTGTATAGCATGCCTAAGAAACGTATTCGAAAAATGTATATTTCAGACCTAGCATTTCACAGAGCCCATTAACTCCATAACAGTAAACAATTAAACAAAATTTCAAAACTTAAAACGACCCACCATGTTGGATAAAAACTGCAATCACACACCAAACAACTCTTAAACAAACCTGAAAAAAAAGTATAAATTCACAAACAAATTACCAAAAGCAAGTAATTGGAGTCGGATGGTGCTTGTTTCTCTAAAATTTACAGTAAAATATCAAAGCATTAATACTAGTACTATTATCAAAACGTAAATTAGCATCACTGTTTGTATATTTCATAAATTATGAGCGAATAATTGGGAATGAACTCCTAACATTTCGGTACAAGCCACTTTCCGCACAGCTGCTGCTGCCGAGAACAAGAAAAACCAATCGATAGAAACTAGAAATACTTGATTATACTACTTCTCTACTCGCCATCCTTATCCATCTCAAAAAACCATACCCAACAACTTACATATCTGATATTATGAAATTCCAGCCAAATATATCGACAAATTTTAAGAGTTATTCAAAAAAAAAAATTGTGCAGCGGAAATGACAGTTCATAAATTAGTGCAGCACAGATACTTTAATTGAATGTTTTACTGAAACCGTTTACACTTCGATAACACAGGAATATTCAAATCACACTGGCGTTCTGACAGAAAAAAGAGTACACACTTAATAAATCTAACTAATTGGTATCACAATGGTATCCTTTATCTTTTAACTTGTAGGAAAAAGTTACACTTGTGCGTCTTTTCATCTTTCTACATGTACCCGAAAAATTGACCCAACAACTACATTATAACTAGCTGGCGAAAGACTTAAAAAGAAATTAAAACAAAACCTAAAGTGTCTTGAAATTTCTGCAAGTTTATTGATTACCTAAAATTATTCCTTCCAAGGGAATATTCAATTGCAGTTGCTCAATTTATTTGGTCTCTTTTTCCTCCTATTTCTCGATAAGCAGAATTCAACAATGATTTTCGAATCTTATTCAAAAGAATGCTAAAATACCGGAATTCTAAATCAAAATATTCTCAAAACACAGGAAATCTGATTGAAAGCACTCCCACAGAACCGGAATTTTATAATTGAAGCAGTTGAAAAGACTTGGCTCTTCGCCGTATGGTAATTGAAAAAATTCACCTAGCAAGAATTGAAACATTCGCCCTTCATTCACCCTCACAGCAATCGAATTTCAATAAAAACTATTCCTCTTCTCTCTTTTTTTCGGCAACAGGCATCAGCTGAATATTATACAAAAATTACCTAACTGCAAAAATCTCAAACAAAAATACTCGCTTTCGTCTTTTCCTATATCTTCTAATGAAGTGATCCGAAAACACTAAATTCCGACAAAAAATCTCGCATTCATTTGAAAGAAGAAGTTGCACCGTTAGGAAATAAAGTTGAAAATCCTCCCCCTATTAATCTCTATCCCAAGGAACAGTCTAAAACCACTGTCGAACAAAACGGAAACCACTTCCCAAAAAACTTGACAACATATAGTCTCTAATGTCAACTAACGAGATCTGATCACTTACTATATTCCAACCTACACCGAAATAAGATTAAGATATTCACCGATCAGCATAAAATCTTTACCACAATCTTTGTCCCTCTTATTTACTTCAATGATGCCTTCCAGAAATCCACTTCATTGTTCGGATAGATCCACGAACTACCCTAAATTCCTGAAACTATTTTCTATAAATCTTCCCTTAGTCCTGACTCTTAGTGAGGGTTCCCCAGAGAAAACGATCACAGAAATATTAAAAAAGACGGACAACGAAGACGAAAAAGGAAGCATTTTCAAAAGAAAGTGATCACAAACACCAGTCTGCAGGCAACGAAAGCATTATTATGAGCGGAAGATCTTTTTATAAGGAAACTCCGTCGGCGAATGACGTCGTTTACGCCGCCGATGAACTTGACGCGAAAGAAAAGTGTTTAGTTCGGTATCACGCTGAGGACAGGCGACATTAGTAGGAATACACAACGCCTGAAATTAGTCTAACTTAATGAAATTCTTTTTCGTTAATACAGGCGTGGAATCCGTAACAATCCCTCTGTTTCAGAGAGCATAAAATTTTTTTTTTCACAGAGCATGAACAAATTATAACCTTATACACTAACTCATCCTATAAAAAATTGTACAATAAAAACAGTACAATTATGCTACGTATCAAAACACCTTTTTTTTTTTTCTATAAAAAGATAATAAAAATGAGTATTCTGAAAGGTATATCAGACAACGAATGACAAGGAAAAATTGTCGACCTGTTGAAAGAATGAAACTGCTGGACTATCAGTTTGTTCCGGAGTTGGACTCCGCGAAGAATACCCGTATTCCGCAGCACACACAATTTTCGATAACAATTTCCAGACGTCATCAACAGAAACTCCATTATAACGACGTAAGGCATAAATTTCACGCGCAAGAGTTTGCCTACCCGCTATAAAACCTGAAAATAAATGCCTTAGATCAATTAGTCCTTCATATTTGAAATAATGGAAACTGGTCCTACCAATTTATTTCATACCGCACGTGTTATAATACTGTGAATGAATGTCGAACATATGACGCTTGGTACACAAGAGTTGTGACATTCCACTGGCAGTCGATAATTATTAAACTAATTTACATGAGGTCCCATTTTTTGGCTGTGAACCGACGATTAAGTATGCTGTTTTTTACCGTTGATGGAATCACCTTTACTGCTCCGAACAGAAAGTAGAATATGTTGGCGTATTTCGCAGCACCTTAAGCTATAATGTTCTCATGCAACACTGACACTACCGATCAGTTGAAAAAGGGTTTCAAAAATAGAAGTATAAACTTTCAAATAATTTAATCCAATGGCAAACCAATTTCCTACTCCTTTTTAAAATCTGCTTTCAGAAATTTTACAATTAGAAACATTAAAACAAATATTAAAAAAACAGTCTACGAAACCAATCAAAAGATGGTTTTTGTTGGTTCCATAGATCAAAAAAGCCAGCCAAAACCAGTTCTTTCCACTAAACTACCACTTAACATCATGTCTACCTTGCAGCTGTGTTAAAGTCTAATATACTGATAATCTCGAATCTTGATTTTCAGAAAAAATGATAAAATACCTCGATCATAAGCTTTTTTCTTATGTTCAATACCACTTTTGTAAAGCTGAGTCGTGGATGCAGCAGCTGTTTGCATTGCCTTCCATGATGGATTTCGATACAAGAGTGTTACCGATTGGGCACAACTCTCAAAATCGTTCCACAATAAATCATCACCTTCATCATCGGAACGTTTACCACCGCCTTCACTCATTGAGCACCCTAACCTTTATCACCGAAAGTCTGCAATGATGTAGGCTTATTGTTTTTTCTGGATGAATCAATTTTCAGGTTTTGAATTATCGAAGACGTGAATCGGAAAAGCACCACTCTTAGAACATGACTGTATCATTTATGTCTACAGATAAGACAAACAAATAAACCGGAAAGCTTTCTAATCTTTAAGTGTTCAACTATAACTGTAATCCTTAAATTCATAACTGGTAAGCCTAAGACCAATAATATATATATATATATATATATATAACAATAATATATATATATATATATATATATA